>NW_007727163.1:261784-343979 GCF_000696425.1 Galeopterus variegatus | reverse complement strand
AGGTTTTTTTTTTTTTTTTTTTTTTTGTCTTTTGTCTTTTTCCGTGTCCGGCAATGGATCGCAACCCTCAGTGTTGCCCCCATACCGGACCGGGGACCGGCAACGAGATCGCAACCCTCGGTGTTGCTCCCGCGCCTCGCTCAGCCAGTGAGCGGGAACCGGTCTGTATGTGGGATCCGAACCCTCAGGCGGGAGCACCGCCACGCTTCCCAAGTGGCGCACTATCCAGTGCGCCACCGGGCCGGCCCAAATCCAGGAGGTTTTTGCTTATTGTCCAAAATTTATTATTTCTTTTAAAAGCCTAAAGTATTTTGATTGAGTCATTGAGTATCAGTTAACATAATATAAGATATTATATTAATTTAGAAAGCTTTGGATTGTTTTCTACATAACTCTTTATGTTTTACATAGAATATATAACAAAACATTAGAAAGCACTTTGACATGGCAAAAATTAATTTACACTGAATTAAATTTTTATAATTTTATAAATTATTAGTTTTATGATTTTATAAGTAGTTAAAATTATAACAATTTTATTATCTCTTCTTCATTCTACACAGAATCCAAGAATATGGAGGTTTTTCCTTTTTACAAAACTATAGTATAAGTTTTCTGTATTTCTGTAGAAACATACAAGCAAACAGAAAGGACATTGTTGGGTGGGAGGGAGGAGAGGGAGGAGGGAGGGGGGGTTTTGGTAATGGGCCACAATAATCAAACACATTGTATATCAACAAAATAAAATTTAAAAATAAAAATAAAAAATTTAAAAAATGTTATTATAAGTAACTGCCACCAGATGGCACACATGTCAATGTTGTTACAATCCCTGAAAATAAGGATTTGTTTTTCTAATGATGTTGATGCTCACCGAAGTTTAAGTTGTTATGGATGCTAGAAAAAGAAAATACCTTTAAACTGTAAAACAGGATCAAAGTATATAAAATAATCTATAGAAGGAAGGGACTTCTTGGATCCAGATAAAATATTTTTGCAACAAAGCTACAAATGATTTAGACATCTATCAACTAATAAACTGTATAGTTGTAACACCAAGGACAAGGATTTGGATCCCTGTACCAGCCAGCTGTGAAAAAATAAATAAACACCACACAAAGAAACTCTGTACAATAAGTCACGCTACAGAGCAAAATTTTCTCTACTTTCTACCTAGGTACAATGCTCTTTATAAATTATCTAATGATATGCCTAAAAGAGCTAAAGTTGCTCTTTGCTTTCTTCATCTTCTTCCATATCAAATTATCATAGTCATCTCTAATAGGATATCGCTTTTAATTTGAAACTACCCAGTAAAACAAAAAAAAAATGCATAACATGCAAAAATCCAGAATTATAAAAGAGACAAAGTATGAAAATGAAGGTCTATGGAAGATAAAAATTCCACACAAAACACCGAACACATATTCTCATCACTAACTTACTACAAAAGGGCAGGAAATCAGTTCTTCTCCTTCCAGCTCTTGTGAGAAGAGAATTCAATTCTGAGCAATATGTTCAACTCATTATAGCCACATGACTGCACAACAAAAATTCTGGGTGACTACGTAGTGCTATTGATCTAAATTTTTTTGCTGTTCTTTTGGAAGCTACTTCTGTATGTTAAGAGTAAACTGTGTACCTTTATATACATCTTTAGGAATAAGAATTGCCTTCTTTAGAAGCACTCCTACTGACATAGATCCTGTACCAGATCTGACTGCCTTCACTGCTGCCTGTTTCATGGAATATTACATGTTTTATGTTGCTATTTTTAACTTATCACATCATTAAAACACTCCTGGAATTTATTTCTTTGAGGAGGAGAAGAAAGAAGAAAGAAAAGGAAGCAAACAATAACAAACACATATTAAAAAAAAAAAAAAAAAAGGAAGCAGAGGAAGAGAAGGGGGAGGAGGATAAGAAACCAAATACTCTATAGAAACAAAATGAAATCTAAAATGCCATATAAACTTTAAAAAATAACTTACCCACTACAGCTGTCCCTTGGTTCAGTGGTGGGGGAAAATTGGTTGGAGGATTCAATGCTATAGGGTCACATGAATTGTAATAAGAAAAGAGGGTTGTAGAAGGTGTAGGCAACAAAGAACAAGGAAAAACAGTTCCATCTTGCTTCTCTGGTAAATCAAGAGACATCTTAGAACCAGCACCACTTGGAGGCAATGATGAAAAATAAGGATCTTCTACTAAAGACATGTAAGAATATACACTCAAAGCACTAGAGTGATGCTGCTTTACATTAGAGGCATTACACATTTGGTGCTTAGAGTCACATGGCAATGAATAATTCAGTTCTGCTGAAGAAACTTGCATCACTTTTTGAGCCTGCAACTCTGCAAAACAAGAATCATGTGGTGGAGATTCCAAATAAGAAAAACTTTTCTTGATGTCCAGTTCCTTGGTTTCTCTCTGCTGTATCAATTCAAAAGGAGTTGATTTAGTCCGTATTATTGGCCCCTTTGAATTAAAATATCTTCCTGCTGCATTTACAGGTTTAGAATTAGGACATTCCCCAAACAAAATGGAGCTCAAGTCCAAACTTTGATGCTTCTGAAGAGGTTCCCCAACTATTGAAAATGGCTTTGTCATAGTTGTGTCAGAGTTTTTGTTACAACCATAATTCAGCTCCAAAAAGTCAAAAGAAGTGCTCGATTTAGCAGGGTATAAAACTAACCCTTCTTTTGCACTTATTTCAGAAGTCCTAAATTCAAAGGAAGAAGCTTCTGCATTTTCTACCTTTGTCCTTTGTTTGCTCTGTTGGCTTATTACTTTTGCTGCTTTTATGGTGCTAAAAAAAAAAGAGAGAGTAATGATAACACCATACCCCAAAGAGGCCTCTTCCCAGCATCACAATGAAGCATAAGCATGAGATTCATCTCCCAGACACAATTAGACAGTTTTTAGATATGTAAAATTGAACTCACCATTTTGGTAAACTAGGAGAATAAGAGTCTGCTTGTGGAGTGGGATTTTGCTCAGGAATTGAATTCTTTGCTTGAATCTTAAAAAAAAAATAGAGATTGGTTTTAGTGAAGCAATGTCAGTGACATATTTTAACACTCAGAAGGCTGAACAGTAATTTTTCAGAAAATATAAGGATTTAAAATAATTCATGAAAGGGTTAGATGAGCTTCCAAAATATTGAACCCAGTAAGAACTTGTTCCTATACTAAGTTTGAAAGGTCAGAATAAAGGTTTAATAGTGTTATAGACACTAGAAAGGATTTATTTATAGCACCATCTTTTAAAATGTGAGAGTTTTAAAATGTTCTTGGCAATAACGCAGTCTCAAGAACACTCTACCTTCAGAAATTTCAGCGTCTGAGCTATAAATGTTAATAGGTGTTTATTAGGTCCCTGTGCCTATCTCATCTTGTTCTACTCTTTTTCTCCTCATATGCTCCAGGTATACTGGGGTTTTTTGACATTCTTTTAGCATGCCAAACACCCTTCTAATTCAAGGCTTTTACACTTACTATTATTCCCTCCAATTGATATACACTTGCTCCAGATTTTGCATGGCTTACTCCTAAGTAATTTGACCTCTTCTTAAATGTCATCCTCATAAGGAAAACTTCCCTGACCCACCAACCTAAAATCACACTCCCACACCTGCTCAGCCACTCTCAACCTTTATTTTCTTTATAGTAAAGTCACATTATGAAATTTGTTACTGTGCTTCATGGAATCTTAAGATACCATTAGTTGTAAAAATACATCCTGATTTTGGAAATGCTAAAATGTAAAAAAAAAAAAAATTACAATTTTTTTTTCCTTTTTGTCTTTTTTCGTGACCTGTAATGGGATCGCAACCCTCAGTGTCGTGCCCGCACCGCGCTCAACCAGTGAGCAGACCGGTTTCTATATGGGATCCGAACCCTTGGCGGGAGCGCCGCCGCACTCCCAAGCGCCACACTCTACTGAGTGCGCCACCGGGCCGGCCCCAAAAATTACAATTTTAAGATATTAGCTGTTATGGGTTTAATTGTGTCTCCTCCAAATGGTATGTTGAAATCTAACCCCTGATATCTCATGAATGTGATCTTATTTGGAAACAGGGTCCTTGCAAATGTCATTAATTAATATGGGGTCATACTGGATTAGGGTGGTACAGTGAATTGTGTCCTTATGAGAAGAGAAAACAGAGATGCATAGGGAGAACACCAGGTGATAATGGAGGTGGAGATTGGAGTCAATATCTGCAAGCCAATGAATGCCAAGGATTGCCAACAAACACAGAAACTAGGAAGAGGCAAGGAAGATTCTTCCTCTAGCTATCAGAGAAAACATGGCTCTGCCAACACCTTGACTTCAGACTTCTAGCCTCTAGAACTGTGAGAGAATAATTTTCTGTTGTTTTAAGCACTCCAGTTTATAGTACTTGCTACAGCAGCCCTAGCAAACTAATAGAGAGATTTCCATACACCACTTTCAATAATGGATAGAAAAATTGGACAGAAGATTGATAAGGAGATAGAGGACTTAAAAACACTATAAACCAATTAGACCTAACAGACATATATAGAACACACCAGCCAACAACAGCAGAATACACATTCTTCTCACATACACATGAAACATTCTCCAGGATAGGCCATATGTTAGGTCACAAAACAAGTCTTAATAAGTTTGAAGAGACTGAAATAATGCAAAGTGCCTTTCCTGATCACAACAGAATGAAGCTAGAAATCAATAACATAAGGAAAACTTGAAAATTCACAAATATGTGGAAATTAAACAACACACTCTTATACAATTCATGGGTCAAAGAAGAAATCACAAAGGAAATTAGAAAATACCTGAGACAAATGAAAACAAAAATACAACAAAACAAAACTAATGAGATACAGTGAAAGCAGTGCTAAGAAGAAAATTAACAGCTATTAATGCATATATTACAAAAGAAGGAAGATCCCAAATTGATAACCTAACTTTACACTTTAAGGAACTAGAAAAGGAAGAGGAAAGCAAATTCAAAGCTAGCAGAAGGGACCGGTTCCCACTCACTAGTTGAGCGAGGCACGGGAGCAACGCCGAGGGTTGCGATCCCGTTGCCGGTCCCTGGTCCGGTACGGGGGCAACACTGAGGGTTGTGATCTGTTGCCGGACACGGAAAAAAAAAAAAAAAAAAAAAAAAAAAAAAAAAAAAAGCTAGCAGAAGGAAGGAAATATTAAAGATTAGAGTGGAGATAAAGGAAATAGAGACTAGAAAAAGTAGAGAAACTCAACAAAACTAAAAGTTTATTCTTTGAAAAGATCAACAAAATTGACAAACCTTTAGCTAAATGGACTGAGAAAGAAAGAGGATTCAGATTACTAAAATCAGAGATGAAATTGTAGTCATTACTACCAATATTACAGAAATAAAAATTATAAGAGAATACTATGAACAAATGGTGCATTTGTTGGTATGCCAACAAATTGGATAACCTAGATGAAATGGACAAATTCCTAGAGACATACAATCTACCAAAATTAAGGAAGAACTAGAAAATCTGAATAGGCCTACAACTAGTAAGGAAATTGAATCAGCAATCAAAAACCTCCTGACAAAGAAAAACCCAGGAACATTCATTCATTCGTTAATGGATTAAAAAACTGTGGATTATATACATAATGGAATACTATTCAGTTATAAAAAGAAAGGATATCAATTTGCAGCAACATGGATGGAATTGGAAACTGTCATGCTAAGTGAAGTAAGTCAGGCACAGAAAGACAAATACCCCATGGTCTTACTCATGTAGAATCTTTTTTAAAAAAGTGGTTCTCATAGAAGTAGAGAGTATAATAATGGTTACTGGGGGAAGAGGGGGTGGAGAAGGGGTGGATTAACAGGCACAAAATTATGCTGTATACCCTAAGTGATTCATTGTGTAGTATATGCATGTATTGAAACAACACACTGTATCCCACAAAAATAAATATAAATAAAATTTAAAAGATAAAAAAAATTAACTTTAAAAATAAAAAAATTAAATAAAAGATAATTATTTGTTTAAAAAAGAAAAAGAAAAGAAAAACCCAGGAACAGATGGCTTCACTTATGAATTCTACCAAACATTTAAAGAAAAATTAACACCAATCCGCCACAAACTCTTCCAAAAAATTAAATGGGAAGGGATATTTCCTAAGGCATTGTATGAAGTCAGCATTACCCCAATGCCATAGCCAGACAAAAACAGTACAAGGAACAGAAAACTACAGACCAACTTATTTTATAAATATTGATGTGAAAGTCTTCAGTAAAATACTAGCAAACCAAATTCAGCCACATAATACAAGAATTACACACCATGACCAAGTGAGATTTATTCCCAGAGTGCATACAAAAATTAATCTAATTCACCACATGAATAAGATGAAGGGGAAAAAGCCCATGTGATCATCTCCATTGATGGAGAAAAAGCATTTGACAGAATTCATGATAAAAAACTCTTAACAAACTAGGAATATAAGGAAATTTCCTCAACATGACAAAACCCAGGAAAACCCACAGCTAACATCTTACTCAATGGTGAAAAATTGAAAGTTTTTCTCCTAAAATCAGGAACAAGATAAGGATGCCAACTTTTGCCACTTCTGTTCAACACAGTACTGAAGTTCTAGGCTGAACAATTGGCAAGACAAATAAATAAATGGCATTCAAATTGGAAAAGAGAAAGTAAAATTATTTCTATTCTCAGATGAATGATCTTATATATAGAAAAATTTCACCAAAAAAACTGTTAGAGCTTGTAACAAGTTGCAGGATACAAAATCAATACACAAAAACCAGTTGCATTTTTATACATTAGCAATGAACAATCTGAAAAGAACATTAATAAAACAATTCTCTTTACAATGCCTTCAAAAATAATAAAATAGTTAGGAATAAATCTATCCAAGGAGGCAAAAGACTTGTATATTGAAAACTACAAAGCATTGCTGAAAGAAATTAAACAAGACATAGATAAATAGACATTCCATGTTCATGCAATTAAAGACTTAGTATTGTTAAGATAACAATACAATCAAAGTGATCTACAGGTTAACTGCAATCTTAAAAACCCAAAAGCATTTTTACAGAAATAGAAAAACTCATCCTAAAATTCATATGGAATTTCAAGCAACACCAAATAGCCAAAACAATCTTGAAAAAGAAGAGTAAAGTTGGAGGACTCACACTTTCTGATTTCAAAATTTACTACAAAGCTACAGTAATCAAAACAGTGTGGTACTGGCATTGGATTGACCAATGAGATAGAACAGATGGCCTAAAAATAAACCCTCACATATGTGGGCAATTGATTTTGGACAAAGGTACCAAGATCATGCAATAGAAAAAGGACAGACTTCAACAAATGGTGCTGGGAAAACTGGATATCCCCATGCAAAGAAGAAGTTAAACACTTATATTACAAAATATATAAAAATTAACTCAAAATTATCGAAAACCTAGTTGTAAGGAACTGAAACTATAAAACTCTTAGAAGAAAACATAAGCTTCATAATATTGGATTTGGCAATGATTTCTTGGATATGACACCAAAGACATGGGCAACAAAAGAAAAATAGACAAATTGGACTTCATCAAAGTTCAGAACTTTTATACATCAAAGGACACAATCAACCGAGTAAAAAGGCAACTTACAGAATAGGAGACAATATTTGCAAATCACATATCTGATAAGGGATTAATATCCAGAATATTTAGAGAACTCCTTAAACTTAACAACAACCAAAAAACCACCCAATTAAAAAATGGGCAAAGGACTTGACAAGACATTTTTTCAAAGAAGATATGCAAATAGCCAATAAACACACAAAAAGATGCTTAACATCACTAATCATTAGGAAAATACTAATTAAAAGCACAATGAGATACAAGTTCACACCAGTAGGATGGCCACCATAAAAATAAAGAACAAGTTTTGGCAAATATGTAGAAAAATTAGAACCCTTATGTACTGCTAGTGGGAATGTAAAATAGTGCCGCTGCTATAGCAAACAGTATGATAGTTCCTCAAAAAACTAAACAGAATTACTACATGATCCAGCAATTCCACTTCTGGGTATATACACAAAAGGATTGAAAGCAGGGACATGAAGAGATATTTGTACACCCATGTTCATAGCAGCATTACTCACAATAGCCAGAAGGTGGAAGCAACACAAGTGTTCAATGATGGATGAATGCATAAACAAAATGCAGTATATGTTTTCAATGGAATATTATTTAGCCTTACAAAGGAAGGAAATTCTGACACATGTTACAAGATGGATGAACCTTGAGGACATTAGGCTAAGTGAAATAAACCAGACACAAAAGGACAAATATTGTATGATTCCACTCATAGGAGGTACCTAGAGTGGTCTAATTCATAGAAACAGAAATGATGGTTTCCAGGGGCCAGTAGGAGGAGAAAGTGGGGAGTTATTGTTTAATGGGCGCAGAGTTTCTGTTCAGGATGATGAAAAAGTTCTAAAAATAAATAGTAGTGATGGTCTCACAACATTGTGAATGTACTCAATGCCAGTCCATCGTACACTTAAAAATGGTTGAAATGGTAAATTAAAATTATATATTTTATCTCAATAAAAAATTTTAATTGGAAAGTGTCTCCTCCTCTTCTATTTCCTGGTACAGACTGTATAAAATTTGTATTAATTCTTACTTAAACATTTGGTAGGATTCTCCAGAGAAACTATGTGGGCCTGGAAATTTCTTTTTGGGGAGTTTTTAATTACAAATCCAATTCTCTTAATCATTAAGGGGCTATTCAGATTACCTATGTGGTAGGTTGTGTTTTTTGAGAAAGTAATCCATTTTGTCTAAGTTGCTAAATTATGTGTGTAGAAATGTTCATATTATTTCTTTATTATCCTTCTGATATCTTCAGGGCCTGTAGTGATAGCTCCCTTTAATTCCTAATATTAGTCATTTTTTTCTCCCTTTTTATCTTTGTCAGTCTTCTTAGAGGTTTGTCAATTTTATTGATCTTTTCAGAGAACCACCTCTTCAATTCACTGATTTTCTCAATTGTTTTCTGTTTTCTATTGCATTGATTTCTGCTCTTTATAATTTTCTTTTTCTATATTCTTGAAGTGGAGCTTAGGTTATTGACTTGAGAGTTTTACTATTTTCTAATGTATGAACTTAGTGCTATAAATTTCCCTCTCAGGACTGCTGTAGCTCTGTCCCATTGATTTTGATATTTTGCATTTTTATCTTTGTTCAGTTAAAAGTTTTTTTTTTTTAATTTCCTTTGAAACTTCTTTGACTCAATGGATGATTTAGAAGAGTGTGGTTTGGTTTCCAAGTGTTTGGATATTTTCCCGTTATCTTTCTGTCACTGATTTCTAGTTTGATTCCATTGTGGTCAGAGAATACATTCAATATGATTTCAATTATTTTAAATGTTTGAGATTTGTTTTATGGCTCAGGATATAGTCTCTCTTGGTATAACCCCATGGGCGATGGAAAAGAATGTATATTCTTGTGTTTGGGGGTGGAGTGTTCTATAAATTCAGTCCTGTCAGTTGATGGTGTTGCTGAGTTTGCCTATATCCTTGCTGATTTTGTGTTCTATCAATTGTTGAGAAGGGGGCATTGAAGTCTCCAACTATGACTGTTATAATATAATCATCTTAAATATTTCCTCTGAAAAAATTCTTTATAAAATAGAAATCAATTAATTTTCTTCAAACAATAAAAAATTAGTATTTCCAATCAAAAGTCAGCATCATGCTTAGTAGTGAAGCACCATAATCTTTCTCATTAAAATTAGCATATCTGTATCACCTCTATGATTTAACATTGTTCTGGGAGTACTAGCCAATGAAATAGGAATGAATATGAAATAAGTAACAATTAGCAACTATACTCATATTCCACATTCCTTCACCATATTGTTTCTCTGGAGTCAACATTAACTATAGGATTCCTTAATTAATTTCCTAGCCCCAACAGTTTTTTCTAGCTTTCTTCCCTTCCCCATCCACCTATTTTGCTGAGGTCTCAGCAAACTTCATCACTCAATTGGGTGGGAATTATAATCAGGGCCATGTCTTGTACACTTTGTATTCCTAATGCTGAAAAACTGTAGAACCTCATTGATTATTTTCAGATTAATAATCAAAAATGTAATATTAAAAATTGAAATGTATATGTTACATTATGTACACTCTGGAAGGTAAATCACTAATTTTGTGTTCTTAAGGTTTGTTCAGAACCTAACACTTTGTGATTACACAGTATTTGACATCAATTTCTGTGATAAGATCAAAATTGCATATGCTAAAATTCTCGACATTTTTTAAACTGGCATTTGGTCAAATCATAGTTTTTATATCTTAGAACTTCAGCAAAAAATCCTTTGGCTATTCTTGCAATTTGATGATGCAAGGAATCAGTCAACAGAGTAAAGGGTGACCTATGAAATGCAAAGAAATATTTGTGAACCATACATATGATAAGGAGTTAATAGAAAGTTAATAAGGAAGTCAGTAGAAAGAAAACAAATAACCCAATTAAAAAATGGGCAAAGGACCTGAAAAGACATTTCTGAAAATGGTTAAGAGGCATATGAAAAATGTTTAACATTGCTAATCATCAGAGAAATACAAACTAAAACCACAATGAGATATCATTTCACGTTTGTTAAGATGGCTGGCTATCATCAAAAAGACAAGACATAAGTGTTGACACTTGTATACTGTTAGTGAGAATGTGTCTTAATATAGCCAATACAGAAAACAGTATGGAGGTTCCTCAAAAAATTAAAATTAAAAATAAAACTAACATATTCATAAGATCCAGCAATTAGACTTCTGGGTATATATCCAAAGGAAATGAAATCAGTATGTCAAAGAAATATACTCACTCCTATGTTCACTGCACTATGGTTCAAAATAGCCAAGACATGGAATCAACTTAAGTGTCCATCAATGGATGAATGGATAAAAAATTGTGGTATATATACACAATGGTATACTAAAAGAAAGAAACCTGCCATTTGTAACAACATGGATGAACCTGGAGGACATTAAGCTAAATGAAATAAGCCAGGCACAGAAAAACAAATACTGCCTGATCTCACTTATATGTGGAATCCAAAAAAGTCCAAGTTATAGAAGCAGAGAATAGAATAGCGGTTACTAGGAGTGGGAGAAGGAGGAAAGGATTTGGAGAGATGTTGGTCAAAGGATACAAAATTTCAGTTAGGAGGAATAAGTTCAAGAGATCTACTGTACAATGACTATAGTAACTATAGTTAATAATGATGTATTGTATACTTGAAAGTTGCTAAGGGAGTAGATTTTTAATATTCTCACCACAAAAAATAAGTACCTGTATGTGAGGTAATGAATATGTTAATTAGCTTGATGTAGTTATTCCACCATTTATACATATATCAAAACATAACATTGTACATCAGAAATACATACAATTTTTATTTATCAGTTTTAAAAAAGTAAAATAAGAAAATCTGATGAGACATTTGCAATCAAAATAAGGCTAGTGTAACCTGAAAAATTATTCAACTATGACTTCACTTTATATTTGTCACTCTCACATCTAACTTGCCACACAACTGTCCAAAACAAAAGAACAGAATGTATGCTTTTAGTTACTCCTATTGTTTCTAATTTAGCTAAAATTTGTTTACAATAGGTTAACCAAGAGACTAATTTTCTAAGTCAAATTACCTCAAATTAATTTTTCCTTCTCCACAGGAGATTTTCGGTGCAGCCCTATGCACACGTGACATTTCAACTTAGTCGTGACAGTAGATGAGTCCTGCAACTAATCTGAGATCCCTTGACCAAAAAGCAAGTATGAAAAAAAACTGACATAATTTCTAGTTTAAACTTTACCTCTGTTCCAGAATGTTTATCTCTAATAACATCCATCTGTCTCTTAAATAGTTCTAATACAGCACTGTAGACCAGTTCATACTGTTCCTGAAGAGCATCACAAACCGGGAACAAATGAAAAAAAAAGCAAAAAATAAAAATCTTGTTGAACTACAGAACCAAACTTCAGGAATATGACCACCAATCGAATCCTAATATAGTAGACCTGAAAGGACCATCAACATACGTTTTTAAACTTAATAACAATGCTTTATGTTTGTATAGCCCATTTCAGATTTCAGAACACTTTTAGGCTGCTAGAAATAGTTAAATATTTGATATACCTCTAGCTAATGTAGAAAGATCTTATGTTTCTTTTATGTTCTAACGCCACTTTCTTACTTATCTTTCCCTCTGTCATCATCCCTCCAATTCTGATTTCCTTGTCACATTTAAAAAATTTATTTCATCCTTGACACATTTTTTTGTAAGCCACTTTCATCTTTTCTGGAAAAAGGTAGATAGTGTTTGGTGTATAGATAGCTTAAATATGTACTATTTAACTTAACCCTCACAATTGTAGCTATAAAGTAGCTCAGCTATTATACCTATTGGCAGACAGTTTATGCAAGGTCATTCAAAAGTAATTCCCAGGACTTGGCTTAGAAACTGAATCATCTCTTAGTTTAGTAGGCTTAGATCAAGTTGCTGAAATTTTTTCCTAGTAAAGATATCAAAGAAAAGTAAACAATTGAATAAGGTTTGGAAATTTGTGGTTAAAAAAGGATTTTACCATAGAGAAATGAGACCTCTACTATTACAAAGTTTATGGGTTATTACTGCTGCATTTTTTCCTCTGTACCTGCTCTGCTCAAGCACTTGATTTTGGATCTACTTTTGATCTGAATGGGCCTATTCAGGATTTTCCCTGACACTTTACATAATTGTTTACAAATAAAGAATAGCTTTTTCCAAAGATAATTTTAGCAGAACAGTGGAGAGTCTATATCACCCAACACAGCCATTGGTACACACTCTTTAATTTTTTTAAGGGAGAAAAATCAGACAGGAAGCATTCATCTGGTTATAGTGTCATTTCCTGGTTAGAGTAGTGTTAGAAAAAGCAGCTACAACTGTTAAGGTATTTGTTTAACTAGTCGCTGATAATACCAAAATGTGAAAGCTTTTTCAGCTGTCTTCCAACTCTTAAAAGTAGGCCTGAAATGGAATTTTTCTGAAATGGGGTATGGTTTTATTTATTTAATATTACAGTTTATATAACTAGGTTGCATACTTCCTGGAGTCTTTATGTATTTACATGGATCAGAATTCTTTCATGTCTAACAGCACTAAACCAGCTAATGCTTTCATTTCACATAAACTTGCCCACTCACAGGTTGAATATAGAAAACACCTACAATCAACATGTGAAAAAAATTATTTTTTTCCACTAGCTATTAGTGGAAAACCTGTGTGGGCCAAACAGATAGGTTTATATTAGAATAGCTCTTCATTTTTTCCCTTCAATTCACAACTTCTAGATTAAAACATCTCAGCTGCCATTGTCAACTGATTTACCTCTAAACCTGTGTTCAAGTTTATTTGTAAGTTTTTTAAACACTTTGGGGTCGTGTTATTTAAGTAGTAACAGGTAGTTGTAACAAATTGTGCAAAAGTGTCTCTTACATAATAAATATCAATAAATATTTGATGAATGAATGAATGGGTGAATGGGTGAAGGCTAAATTCTATCTCAAAAATGGAGACCACTTAGAAATGTGGGTAAAATTATTGGAGTTGAAATATGGGTGAAATTAATATTGTAGACAGTGAGAGATTAGGATTAAGAAGAGAAGGTAAAAACATTCCTAATGGAGTGACTAAGTGTGGGCAATCGGATGGGTTAAAAGATTGTGATACATAATTATAGTATGATTGTAATTAAGTTTTTTTAGAGTATGCATATAATATGGACCAGCATAAACTACAGAAAAACAACAGTAGCTATCTCTAGGTGACAAAAATATGCTTGATTTTATTTTTATTTTACAGTGTTTCCTAAAATGAGCATATAGACTGCATATAGTTTCTGTTGCCACCTCATGAAGTAGAAATTATAAATCCCTGATTTTCTATGGTTTCAGAGATGGATTTATCACTACAAAATTTCAGGTTAACATGACCCTGCTATTTCTCTCTAATAAATTAAACAGCTTTATAAGTAAGAAATATTATATTGGTTTCTTAATATTTTCTGAACAGATGGTAAAATATAAGGAATGAAAGGAATTTGATCCAGGACAAGGGATACAAGAAAAATATTGGGATATTCAAAGTAATAAAAAATAGTAATGGACTTTAAAGCACTTAATAGTTGATTGTTGTATATGAGCAGTCAGCTATTTTTGGATGCCTTACCATTAAATATAGAAATGGAGCAAGACTCAGACAGAAGTTCTGATCCATTCACCATAGTCCATACCTGAGTTTGAACTAAAGAAGGCCTCTGTGTTCGCATTTCCTGGATCAAACAAAAAACACTGAAGTTCTCAGGAATTATCTATCAAATAAAAGGGAAAAAATCTTACTCCTTTTGATCCTTTTTTAATAAATTACTGCCATTTTCTCATAGTCTTGTACTTCCATGACATCTGCTCTCCTAACATGAAATAATATCAGAAAAAGAATGCATTTTTAAAACTAACGAAGTTTCTCATCACTTGCACCACAATTTAGAGCCTGATGTTTTCCCTAGAAAAGATCGAAGAAACTCTTCAGAATGATTTCATATGGAGTGATCAAATGTCTGCAACTAAAGGTATAATAAGGGACAAGACTCAGTAGATGAGCAAGTATGAGAGTTTTATGAAATTGAAGTTGGCAGATAGGTCTAATGCCCATATTTTAAACTTCCCATTTCTTATTGGACATTAAAAATGATTTATAGATTAGAACACAAAGTTTGATTGTGGTAAGTTGAGTCTAACTACTAAAGCCATTTGGATAAAGGAAGGGTAATTATGTGATTTAGGGCATTGGTTCTCAAACTTCAGCATGCATCAGAATCACCTGGAAAGCCTGCTGGGCCCTGACTCCAGAGTTCATGATTCAATCCATTGGGGTGGGGCCCAATAATTTGCATTTCTAACAAGTTCTCAGGCATGCTGAAGCTTCTTGTCTGGGGACCATACTTTAAGAACCACTAACTTAATAACTAATTGAATCATCTGACAGAGTGGGTCTACGAGTGAATTTTCTAGAAAAGATGAGTCATGGAGATGAACAACCAAACAATTCCTAAGTCTGAAAGCAATGGAATAAGCAAATGGGAAGTACATTCTGAGAGAAACTCACCCCATCTTTTAGTAACATCCATATATAATCAATAGCACAAATAACACCAGTTCTTCCACAGCCAGCACTGAAATGAAAGACCACAGTATCATATATAGACGGTAGATCGTAGACAGTAGCTGGAAAATTTTACCAGTAGATTTGAGAAAGAAAAAGCCTGGAAGCAATGAAACTTTTTCAAACCCTACCACTTCCCAGAGCACATTTGTCATGCCACAGTGAATCTTAGGACAGGTCCTAGGCAACTTCTCACAGCAAGAGTCTCTAGACCTGTGCCATTCACAAGTAACTAATCAGATAAATATGAACTTAATGCTTAGGTTGAAATTATTATAGTCTGTTTCTGCTGTTAAGCTTTCCCTTTCAGTTATAGAGCCCTGGCCATACTCTGACATCTGGTTTGTTTTAGATAGAAGCTTCATACACAGCATCATACCTGCAGTGAATGCATATGGGAACACTGTTGTCTTTTTGGTAACAACGCACATCCCAGATGAGCTCAAGAATGGGGTCTATAGATGAAGGCACATCATGGTCTGGCCAATTTGTATAATGAAACTGGTAGACAATTCGAATTTCCTACAAAAAAATAGACAGAATAAAAGGAGAGTTCAAGGTTAGGACTCCACCTCATTCTACCAAAAGATAAGTCTGACTTACTAATTTACATCTATTCCTTTTTGCAATTCATTCTGCTATCTTCTTTATATCTCAGGTGACCAGGTACCTTCTGAGAACAATTAAAAGTGATTTCAAGTCGCTTACTATTGGCTTGTCCCCATCTGCCTCATTCATAAGAGGAGGGACATGAAAATAGTCTAAATCAGAGCTGCCCAACTGGTGTGCCTCAAATGGGTGACAAGCATGCTGATATACTAAATCCCTTTGCCTTAGAGAGGCTGAGTAAGGCCTAGGGCAGCCTGAGCTCTCAAGTTGGTCCCCAGTCTCTATTTACTGTTCAGCCTCATATTCACCCTACAAATATTATCACTTTATGTGTGTGCCATGGTGTGAAATAGATTGGGGAGCACAGATTACACCAAAGATCTCTTGAATATGAAGACTTTTTCAGGACATCAAAGGCCCCATCATTCCCTATTGTCTTATGACCAGCCCGAGTCACACACTTATATGTTTACCTGCCTGATCTCTGTAGGCTTTTGAGTTTACCACTCCTGTTTTATACTTACACTATTGAACTTGACTTTTAGAATCCTGATTATATAATCGGATTTCCTTTTTTCAGCTTCCTAATAAGAAGAAGAATATTAAAATATTAGTAATTTCAAAGACAAGCTCTCTATAAAGTAGATCCTGGGGGCTTTGCTCAGCCATTATGGGAACAGGCATCATACTTACACATGATATGGAGAAAGGGCCAAATTGCAGCTGTCTCTCTCTTGGCTCAGCCCAGTAGCGCTCACACTTTTTCTGTTGCACAAAGCAGAATGTAGTGATTTCCCTCCATGTATTCTAGTCTCTTCTGGGAAATAAAATCTACTCCCTCATTTAGAAACAAATTCACCTCTGTGTCCTTCACCTTAGGGTTAGGCACTTCTAACCTCTTTGAGCTTCAACCCCAAGATGGTCTGGAATCTCCAGGGATGAGAAAACAAACATTAAAGGATATATAAACTATAGACTTCTTGGAAGTCTGAAAAAGTAGAAATAGGGATCTTTGATGTATTTTCAGTATTTCAAAAGGATTAACAGAAATTATATGTCTACTAAAACAGCTGTGCAAGCTAAGTGAAACACCATTTCCTTGATTTCGATTAGAATTGTCAACTGAGAATGGCAACAGTGAGTTAGAAAGTGATATCCAGAAAAGATGTAATGTGAGCCACGTATCTAGTTTTAAATTTTCTAATACTCACATTCAAAAGTGAAAAAGGTGAAATTAATTTTTATAATGTATCTTAGCCCAATATGTCAAAAATTTCAACATGTAATCAATATATGTTATTAGATATTTGACTTTTTTTTTTACTAAGTCTTTAAAATCTGGTGTGTATTTTATATTTACAGCTCATCTTAATTAGGATGCTAAATTTTCATTGGAAGTATTTTATTTCCATTTAGATTTCATAAAATTAACATTTGAAAAAGATTTACATAACCAAGTTGTTCCAAGCATACTTAAAGTTTTCCAATGACTGAATTGAGTACCAGTTTTTAAACTTAAACCAATTAAAATAAAATAAAATAATTGAGTTCCTCAGCCACACTAGCTATATTTTAAGTGCTCAATAGCTACATGTGGCTAGTGGGTGCCATGCTAGACAACACAGGTTTAGAAGCTCTGACTGGCTGTTAAAGATGTCTGATTAATAGAGATGGGAAAATGAACTGTTAGGTTAAAAAGCATACCTTGTTTTTACTTTAAAAGACAGAGTCTATAAAAATGGATAAAAGGGGTTCTTAGGGGTTTAACAAAAGAAAAACGAAAAACCTCTGAGAGTAATGTAGCATTCCCAAACTAAAAACTAGGAAGATGACATTATCCCCCCCCCCCATTTTCTTCTTTCCTTTACATTTAGGTCAGCAGGTACTACAAAGTAGCTCACCTTTCCCATTTCAAACTCCATGCATGCCATAACAATAATCTGGGGAGATGAAATAGATAGAAATTTGAACATCTATATAGTTACAAACAGCAGTTAACACATGAATTCCAGAGTCAGAAAGTGTTAATCATTCTTTTTCTGTTTTGTCTTGTTTGTTTTTCAACCAGAAAAGAAATCCTGATAACTCATAAAATATTGCTCTTACTCTTCCTTCTTTCTGTACCCACTTCCCTTTTCTCTATTCAAATCTGTAAATTCTTATTACCAAATGAGTCTGTCAAGGTGAGAACTTTCATTTCCTTGAACAAGAATGACATTTTGATTTTTACTGAAAGATCCCTGAACCCTGAAATTTCATCAGCTAATTTAAAAAAGCACTGATTTTAATTGATAAGAAACCGCAGTCACACGTCCTGACATCCTCTCCCCTCTGTCCCTAAGAACTAGAAAATAAAGTACCAAAAGCAACTCTGCACTTACCAGGACACTGTATTCCCAGATCATTCTCCAGAAGTCCAGGAGAGTTGTAGATAAAGGACCCTGTGTGGCAATGTAAGCCTTAGGTCCATAAACTCCCTAAAAGGGAACAGAAATTACATGTAATTATATGTAATTTACATGTAAATTACAAATAATACCTTCTTTTCACCTAGTTCTCCCCCCCCCAACACACTTTTTTTTTTTTTTAGGTAGCTGGAGAAATATTGAATGACTTTTTTTCCTTTCAGTGTACCTTAATAAAGTTGGCATTGATGTAGCTGGAATCCTCATCAGAGGTTATCAGGGATAGCTCTACCCGGCTATAATCATCTATAATAAATAAGAAAGACATAGTGTAATTAAGAGGCCTTAATCAGAAGGTTTACTGTAAGGGCATAACACTGTAAATACTGGATGTTCACAAGTGTTTGATGAGTGAGCAAGTGAATGAATGAATGAATGAATGAATGAATGAATACCATTTTTCAGTCATAAATAGTACAAACTAATTTGTCAATGCCATGTTTCAAGATTAGGAACAGCAAACAATGGGTAAGGAGCGATTGGAGCGATTGAATTTGGGAGAAAGTACAAGTTTATAGGGAGAAATGGAACTTACAGGGCAAAATATCCTTATATCTGTTTTTCTTTGTATTCTTGGGCCTCTCAGCCACAGTTGTAGGATAGGTTTTGTCTGCCTTGTATTTCATAGATTGCCTTTTCAGCTTCTGTAATAAAATTCCAAGAATAATTAATCTTCCTTGAGAAAGGAGGAAGAAAGCTATCTCTAGAGAACTTTCCTTCTCCACTGCCCAAAAATTCTCCCTCAACCCTTTTAGCATCCTCTGCTCTGGGGTTGACTCCATTCAAGACAGAGCTGCAGGGCATTAGAACAGCAGAGTTCAGTGACATTTGAAGAAGTGAAAAGATCACTTAACAGCAGCTGAGCCACAAATAGCTAAAACTTAGAGGTGAAGCTGGTGAATATTTTAAAAACCAAATGTCTTCTGAAAGCAAGTTATATGTTCCACCCAATAGAAAGATATTAAAATATTACTTGACTTTCTTTACAGCTGCTATTTTAATTCAGTAGTTGACAGGAAAGTTATAAGTTCCATTAATCTTTTTACTTTAGATCACTTTTTTTTCCAAGCGGAAATGGAGCTCAAGCTGAATAAAATCTCTATATATCTAGCAAAATTTACAAGATTTCAGTCCCAAAAGCAGTCTTTTTTTTATGTAACCCAAACTTCAAGCCCACCCCTCAACCAAACAATAATCTTTAAATAACATCATATTCAATTGGTAGAATATGATCTGGACCAGGCCAGAGCTAGCTTAATATGGTTGAACAACATTCCTTAAGATAATGAAGTAACTCCTTAAAATTATTCCCATTTTCCAATACTATACTATAGACAAAAACTTCAGGTAGAGGAAATGATAGTTCCTCTTTGGCTCCTTCTTAGAAATTAATCCTGCCCCAAATTTGGTTTACATCCCTTGTCATTTAAAGAAACCATATCTAATAGATCTGACTTTTTTGAACCCTTACTCAATTTGCAAAAGATGTCCATGGAGGAACATCTGTGATGATTAATAAAAATATTTGTTGAATTAAACTAAAGAAAATAATTTTCACTATTTACTAGTGAATTAGTCACAGAAAGAACATTAATTACCTCCGGCAGGCTAGGATCTACTCAGTCCTCATTCTCTTTAACTTCCTCTTGAAATTTCCTCCTCCCTTGGCTCTTATTAGTCTACTTTATCTTGGTTCTCCTCTTTCACCTCTGACTTCTTCTTCCCACTTCCTTTTATTGGCTCTCTGTCCTTTTCTATCTTCTAATTGAGAATTACCCAAAGTTCAAAAGTTAAATCCTCAACTCTGTACTTCTCTCTATATATACATTTCCTCAGAGATATCATATACTCTTATAGAAGACATGCAAGTGTTTGTTGACTTATTTAACTGATTCAGATTGAATTATATTTTCAGCTCCTATTGGGTAAGTCTCAACTTTCCATATCGAGATTTGACTACTAAATTTCAGCACTAAATTCCCAACCACGTCCTAGACATTTCTAGTTGAGTATCTTATTACAGTTTCAAACTCAGCACATTTAAAACTAAAATCATCATTATACCCACTTTACATGTCTTTATCCCAGACAACCATCTTCTAGAAACTAAGAGTCACTTTAAGTTCCCTCTGCCCATAATTCCCACCTTTAATTCAGTTAGCAAGCTCAACTGATTCTTCCCATGGAAAATCCTCTATCAGCCTTCCTTCCTATGTCCACTACAGATACCTTAGTTTAGGTCCTTTGCCTTAAAGCTTGAATTATCACAGTTACTTCTCAATTCATCTTTACAAATTTCTGTCTTTCTCCATTGAAATCCATTAGACATAATTATGCCAAATTAATTTTACTAAAATACTGCCTTCCTTATCTCTCCCGTTCTCAAAACTACTTCAGTGAATCCCTTTTGCCACAAGGACAAAAAATCCAAAATCCTTAGCCAGGTACATAAGGCTCTCCCCAGTGGGATCCAGAGATAAATTTCCAATATTTCTCACTGTCCTCCAATTATGTGGTTTCTAAAGATGACTTCTAAGTTCTTTCAAGATTGTACAAATTGATGTCACTGACGATTATGTGTAATAAGATTTTCTTAAAACTAGGGCTTTCCTTTACTTTCTCATAAATGTATCCCTGGTACTGCTTTTTCATTCCTCAGCATGATGATGGTCTATTTTGTCCACAGGGTGAACTAATAAACACAAGTAAGGAAATAAAGAACTTTTCTCAAGTAACTAATGACAGGAAAAAATTTTAAAAGAAGGGTATTGTTATTACTGTTACTTAGTTGCTTATATTTCGTATAGTGTTTTCACATACAGGCATAACTCAGAGATATCGAGGGTTCAGCCCTGGACTACTGCAATAAAGCAAATATCGAAATAAAGCAAGTCGCACAAATTTTTTAATTTCCTAGTGCATATAAAAGTTATGTTTATGCTATACTGTAATTTATTAAGTTGCAATAGCATTATGCCTGAAAAAACAATGTATATACCTTAATTTAAAAATATTTTAATGCTAATAATCATCTGAGCCTTCAGTGAGTTGTAATCTTTTTGCTAGTGGAGGGTCTTGCCTCAGTGTTGATGGCTGTTGACTGATCAGGGTGGTGGTTGCTGAAGGTTGGGATGACTGTGGCAATTTCTTAGAATAAAACAACAGTGAAGTTTGCCACATTGATTGACTCTTCCTTTCATGAAAGAGTTCTCTGTAGCATGTTATGCTGTTTGATAGCATTTTAACCATAGTAGAACTTCTTTCAAAATTGGAGTCAGTCCTCTCAAACCCTGCTGCTGCTTTATCAACTACGTTTATTTAATATTCTAAATCCCTTGTTGTCAATTAAACAATGTTCATGGTATCTTCACCAGGAGTAGATTCTATCTCAAGAAACCACTTTCTTTGCTCATCTGTAAGAAGCTACTCCTTATCCATTAAAGTTTTATCATGAGATTGAAGCATTTCAGTCACGTCTTCAGGTTCCACTCTAATTCTAGTTATCTTTCTAGTTATCTTACTATTTCTACCACATCTGCAATTACTTCCTCCACTGAAGTCTTGAACCCCTCATGTCATCCACGAGAGTTGGAGTCAACTTTCAAACTCCTCGTTACCACGATATTCTGACCTCCTCCCATGAACCAGGAATGTTCTTAATGGCATCTAGAATGGTGAATCCTTTCCAGAAAGTTTTCAATTTACTTTGTCCAGATCCATGAGAGGAACCACTGTCAACGGCAGCTAAAGCCTTAGGAAATGTGTTTCTTAAATAATAAGACTTGAAAGTTGAAATGACTCCTTGATACATCGGCTGCAGGATGGATGTTGTGTTTGCAGGTATGAAAACAACATTAATCTCCTGGTACATCTCCATCAGAGCTCTTGGGTGACAGTGACCAGGTGCATTATCAATGAGCAGTAATATTTTGAAAGGAATCTTTTTTCTGAGCAATGGGTCTCAACAGTGTGCTTAAAATATTCAATAAACCATGTTAGAAACAGATGTGCTGTCATTCAGGCTTTGTTGTTCCATTTATAGAGAACAAGTAGAGTAGATTTAGCATAATTCTTAAGGGCCCTAGGATTTTCGAAATTGCAAATGATCATTGACTTCACCTTAGACTCACCAGCTGTTATTAACCCCTACCAAGAGAGCCAGTCAGCCTGTCCTTTGAAACTTTTTTTGAGGGGTGGGGTTGTTTGTTTGTTTGTTTATATGTGTATATATATATACATACATGTGGGGTACAATGTTGATTTTCAAGAATTGTGTAGAATGTGTGGTGGTTAGATCAGTATAGTTAGCTTATTCATCATTACAATTTGCAATCATTCTTTGTGTCCGTTGACCAAATCCTCATTAGCCCCCCTCCCTCTCCCCTCCCCTCCCCTTTTTCACCTCTAGTTTTCTAAAAGTTCACGGTATTACTGTGATTGTTTCTTTCTCTCTTTCTTTCTTTCTTTCTTTCTTTCTTTCTTTCTCTTTCTTTCTTTCTCTCTCTCTCCCTCCCTCCCTCCCTCCCTCTCTCTCTTTCTTTCTGTCTTTATTGTTCATTTGTTTATTTATAAATTCAGCTCCCAGTTATGAGTGAGAACATGTGGTATTTCTCTTTTTGTACCTGTGTTGTTTCACTTAGAATAATTTTCTCCAGGCTCATCCATGTTGTTGCAAATGGTAGAACTTCATTCTTTTTATGGCTGAGTAGTATTCCATTGTGTATATATACCAGAATTTCCTTATCCAGTTATTCATTGATGGAAATTTAGGTCGGTTCTATCACCTAGCTATTGCAAATAGAGCTGCAATAAACATGGGAGTGCAGGTATGCCTTCAACCTGATGTTTTCCAATCCTCTGGATATATCCCCAGGAGTGAATTGCTGGATCATATGGAAGTTCTATTTGTAGTTGTTTAAAGAAACTCATACTGTTCTCCACCATGGCTGTACTAATTTACAGTCCCACCAATAATGCAAGAGGGTTCCTCTCTCTCCACATCCTCATCAGCATTTGTTATTTTCTTTTTTATAATAGCCAGTCTGTTTGGGGTGAAGTGATATCTCAGAGTGGTTTTGATTTGCATTTCCCTGATGATTAGTTATGTTGAGCATTTTTTCATATACTTGTTAGCCATTTGTATGTCTTCCTTTGAGAAATGTCTAATCAGCTCTTTTGCCCATTTTTTAATTGGATTATTTGGGTTTTTGCTGTAAAGTTGTCTGAGCTCTTTGTATATTCTGGATATTAATCCCTTTTCAGATGCATTTTTTGCAAATATTTTCTCCCATTCTGTAAGATGTCTTTTCACTCTATTGATTGTTTCCTTTGCTGTTCAGAAGCTTTTTAGTTTGATATAATCCTACTTGTTGGTTTTTTTTCTTTTGTTGCCTGTGCTTTTGGGGTGTTATTCATAAAGTCATTGCCTAGTCCTAAATCCTGGAGCATTTCCCCTATGTTTTCTTCTAGGAGTTTTAAAGTTCCAGGTCTTATATTTAGATCTCTAATCCATTTTGAGTTGATTTTGGTATATGGCGAAAGGTACAGATCAAGTTTCATTCTTCTACAAATGGATATCTAGTTTTCTCAGCACCATTTATTGAAGAGGGAGTCTTTTCCCCAATGTATGTTCTTGGTGCCTTTGTCAAAGATCAGTTGGCTGTAAATATGTGGGTTGATTTCTGAATTCTCTATTCTGTTCCATTGGTCCATGTGTATGTTTTTATGCCAGTACCATGCTGTTTTTTTTATTACAGATTTGTGATCTAGTTTGAAATCAGGAAGTGTAATGCCTCCAGCTTTACTTTTTTTGCTCAGGATTGCTTTGGCTACTCAGGGTCTTTTGTTGTTCCATATGAATGTTAGGTTTGCTTTTCCTATTTCTGTGAAGAATGTCATTGGTATTTTGATGGGAATCGCATTGAATCTGTAGATGGCTTTCGTTAGTATGGGCATTTTTACTACATTGATTCTTCCAATCCATGAACAAGGAATGTCTTTCCATCTCTTAGTATCTTTAATTTCTTTCAGAAGTGATTTGTAGTTCTCATTGTAGAAATCTTTCACCTCTTCGGTTGGACTTATTCCTAGGTCTTTTATTTTTTTGGACACTATTGTAAATGGGCTTGCTTTCTTGATCTCTTTTTCTTCTATTTTATTGTTGGAGTATAAAAATGCTACTGACTTTTGTATGTTGATTTTGTATCCTGCAACCTTTCTGAATTCATTTATGAGCTCTAAGCTTTGACAAAATTCAACAGTTCTTCATGATAAAGACTGTCAACAAATTAGGTGTAGAAGGACAGTACCACAACATAATAAAAGCCATATACAATAAACCCACTGCCAATATCATCCTGAATGGGGAAAAGCTGAAAGCTTTCCCCTTAAGATCAGGAACAAGACAAGGATGCCTGCTCTCTCCACTCCTTTTTAACTTAGTATTAGAAGTACTTGCCAGAGCAATTAGACAAGAGAAAGAAAGGGCATCCAAGTAGGTAGAGAGGAAATCAAATTGTCCCTGTTCCCAGAAGACATGATTCTATATATAGAAAACTCAAAAAACTCTACCTCTGAAACTTTAAGCCAGGCATTGACTTTTCCTTTTTAGCTATGAAAGTCCTAGATGGCCTCTTCTTTCAGTATAAGACTGTTTCATCTACACTGAAAAATCTGTTGTTTAGGGTAGCAACTTTCATCAACGATCTTAGCTAGATATTCTGCATAACTTGCTATAGCTTCTCCATCAGCGCTTGCTGCTTCACCTTGCACATTTATGTTATAGAGGTGGGTTCTTTCCTTAGACCTCATGAACCAACCTCTGCTAGCTTCAAACTTTTCTTCTGCAGCTTTCTCACCTCTCTCAGCCTTCATAGAATTGAACAGAGTTGGGACCTTGCTCTGGATTAGGCTTTGGCTTAAGGGAATGTTGTGGCTGATTTGATCTTGCATCCAGACCATTAAAACTTTCTCCATATCAGCAGTAAGGCTATTTTGCTTTCTTATAACTGGAGTAGCACTTTTAATTTCCTTTAAGAACTTTTCCTTTGCATTCACAACTTGGCTGTTTGGCACAAGAGGGCTAGCTTTTGGCCTATCTTGGCTTTATGACATGCCTTCCTCACCACGCTTAATCACTTCTAGATTTTTTTTTTTTTGAAGTGAGAGATGCACAACTCTTCTTTTCATTTGAACACTTAGATGCCATTGTAGAGTTATTCATTGACCTAATTTCAATATCACTGTATCTCAGGGATTAGGGAGGCCCAAGGAGAGGGAGAGAGATGGGGTAATGGCCAGTTGGGGGAAGCAGTCAGAACACACACATTTATCAATTAAGTTTGCCATCTTATATCGGCACCATTTGTGGCACCCCAAAATAATTATAATAATAACATCAAAGATCACTGGTCACAACTAACCATAACAAACATAATAATAATGAAAAAGTTTGAAATATTGCTGGAATTACCAAAATGTGACACAGAGACACAAAGTGAGCACATGCTGTTGAAAAAATGGCATCCATAGACTGGCTTGGTGCGGGGTTGTCACAAACCTTTGCTTTGTAAAAAACACAATATCTGTGGAGCACAATTAAGCAGAGTGCAATAAAATGAGGCATGCTTATAATTAATTAGGATGTGCATCTCTCTGTAGGAGTTTACTTAAGGAAACTTAACTAAATGGTTTAAAAAAATGGGTGAGGAAAGGGGAACCTAAAATAAAGATACAATGACACTGAGAGAGAGAGAGAGAGAGAGAGAGAGAGAGAGAGAGAGAGAGAAAAGAGGCAGTAGAAATAAAAATTTGATCCAAAAAGTCATCCAAATTCATCATTAGGTTTCAAAATTGGCTCAGAATAACTTGGTAATTATCTAAGTGAATCTGCAAGGAGAAGAGAAAGTTGGGATTATGATATGTTTGTTAGCTGGGAGTTCATACACAAAGAATTACCAAATATCTAGAATTAATTAAATTGATACTTTCCAAGTAATAAATAGAGCATTAAATTATTATAACAACTCAGTGTATAAGCATGTAAGTTTTTCCCAACCAAGAATGCAAGATGGAACAGACAGCCAATGCTTGCTTATTTGCTGAAGAACAAATGACAACATGTATTTCTCCAATGACCATTTTTTCTGTTTCTAGAGTTCAATCAGACACAGGCAACCTATTGAAAAGCAGTATACAGTCAGTTCTTAAATCCTAGGTTTTTACTATAATTTGAATTCTCATGGATTTTCAGAATTGGATTTGGGAGGAGAGATACTGAACTGGTAACTGTATAGCAGATAATACACCAAGATGGACTAGTTTGGGAATTTAACTAAGGACATGGCACAGACACACTAGAGACTATAAAGTTATTTCTGCTGTAAATTACACCAATTTTTCAGCTCTCTCTACTCTTATGTACCTTCAGAATGATCATTTTCAGGTTGCCATTTATCTCAGGGCTGCTGAAAAGATCTCAAGTCCCAGAACAGTTCCTTCTAGAAATCTCCAGAACTGACCCCAGTGCATTCTTCCTTGTTTTACTGTTTGTATTTGTATGTTTTGTTTTGTTTTGCTTGTGAAATGCTTTCTATGGAGAATATTATAAGCAAAGCCTTTTTGTAAGATATGCTTCAATTAATTTGGTAAAATGTTACAAATAAAGGTGTCATGCGTATATGTAACCTATCCTTGCTTAGCTGCCTTTACTGCCACCTTCAACAATAGGGCAGAACAGCTTTCTTTTCCCTACTACTTTCTTCCTTCTGGAGTCATCTGGCTGGATGACAAAGGGAGACACTTTTTTAGCAAAACATCACACAGGAAATGCCTGACAAATTATTAACTTGGAAAATGTGAAAGATTTGATTTTTTTTCCCAGACATCTTATGGTCAGACGACTGCAAAGGCCTCCTTTTTTCATTTGCCTTCTCTTCCTGCTGGATCCCCAGGCTCCAACACCCAAAAAGAGAACAAAATGGCTGAATTAGGGCAGAAGAACTGATAAGCTGCACCAGAAAAGGGGGAACTCTGAGTGTACGAAGCAAAGGGGAATAAAAAAGAAAGCAGGACCATGGAGGTGGGTTGAGGTTTGGGAAGAAAAGATAGGAGGTCCAAGGGGAAAGCTATTTCTCTGCCACCCACAGGGGATGTTAGCTCCCTAGAGGAGGTGCAATCAAGAGATATCAGGGGAAGAGTAGCCAAGAGAATAAAGTGAAGAGGCCAGCATCCCTCATGGGCTCTGAAATAGAATAGAATGTGTGAGAAACCGGATTCTGTGTGTGCTTGATAAACTAATAGTAAGTTCATTTGATGTATGACTGTACTACCCTTTTCAAGAAAGAGTAGAACTAGGGGCCTGGCCATAAGATTCTAAAAATTAGGACTGAGTCTTTTGAATGCTCTTCTCATAGACTAGTAAGGTCTATGAAATAAGGTCACTCCCAAAAGAGAACAGAAAGGAAAAAGAAAGCACGAGACCTCGATATCTTTGCGTTGAAGGACTATGTTATTGTATAGAAGACATAGCATAAGTTACATTTGGGATAGAGAAAAATCAAACTTGGCCCTCCTATGTTAGGTGGGAGAAAGGAAATAAAGTTGGGCTGTCTCTAGAGCTCGTCAAGGTATTTTCTCAATGCCTTACAACTGCGGGTCAATATTAGTCCAAGCCTCCAACAGGACAGAAAAAGCGTGAATGCTAAGGAATAGAATTAGGAGCTCAGGCCTCTAAATCTGGAGTACTACCAGTAGGAATGGAGGACAAGACTGAACTGGTCCCGACTGTGCATGCAATCATCTCTAACAAGGGGCGAACTCATGGAGGTTGGTTTCCGATGCAAATAGTGGGGTAGGCAACAGCTAAACTGGGATGGGTAAACAAAGAGGTTCACTTTAGATAAATAAAATGTGACGAAATAGCAAGAAATGTCTTAAATATGTCCTATGAATAACTGAAAATATGGGACTAGATGGTTCCTAATGAGAGGCTGGAGATGGAGTTGGGAGAAATCAGCTTTAGAGGTGATGTGTTGTGATATATTTATTCTGGTGGTGGAAGCAAAAAAAAAAAAAAATTGCATCTTAAAGTGCACAAAAGTCAAGAAATGCTGATAAGTATGTTCAAGTGATAGACTGACTCACATGAAGGAGTCATTGCAATTCAAAAGATTTCTGTGCATTTGCTCTGCTGGAGGTACTGTGTTTACAACTGTTTGGTTATTATTGTTACTAAAAAATGAGTACATATAGAAACAGGATGTATCTAGATCTTTATAGAACCAAGATGTATCCAGGTCTTCTCTGGTCTGTCTATGATGTGTCTCCAGAAATTGCTACAATACCAGTCTGACTCCCAGTTTATTTTAAAGCAACATTAGCACTTACACCTGGCCTTTAGAATTAGGTATCTTCTGTTAGGCCTCAATGAATTCTTCATATTTCATAAATATGTCTTTGTATTTAATAAATATATTTACCTTTTCTACAAAAATACCCCATTCCCAAGAAACATAAAATTCACCTTTTTTTTGCTTTTTATTATTTAAATGGAATCCAAAAACACTAAAAGAAAATTCTTAATAAGATTTTTAAAATAAAAAAGTAATATGAGTACATATTCTTTGAAGAAAATTTGAATATACAGAGAAACAAAAACAAGATAATAAAAATCACCAATAATCCCACTACCCAGAGTTAACCATTATCAATACTTTTAAATATTACCTTCCAATCTTTTATCTATATGTGTATAATAAAGATGGGATCACACTGTATAGATGTTGTAACTTGCTCTTTTCACTTCACAATTTGTGTTCTTCTACAATGTTTCTAATGGTGGCAGAGTTTTTCCACTGTATGGGATATAACATAAGTTTCTTAACCTGTTCCTTTATATTGTCAGACATTTAAGTTGATTCCAATATTTCATAATTCTAAATAATGTTGAAGCGTGTGGCTAAAATGTAAATATATTTCATTATTTTCTTCAGATGAATTCTTACGAATGGTCAAAGAATTTGACCATTTTAAAGGCTTTTGATACAAATTACCTAATGTATATCTGAAACAGTATACAAATTTTGCTGCCAGGAAGGTTATATCAGCAGTCTATGAGACTGCATATGTTTGAATTCTGACCAACACTAGGATTATGATGTTTTAAATATAGGTTCATTTGCTAGGTAAAATGGTTTTGGTAGCATTTTTGACATTTGGACTTCTATTATTTGTACTTCCATTTGCAGTTTCTTCACTCCAAACTTTTTTAAGAGGAAGAAGATATCCCATAATCAAATTACTCTATCTACATGAAGCTCTGTTCATATTTCTATATTCCCATCCAGTTATTGTACAAATACGTATAGACATCCAATGAGTTCGCATATGCTTATTTAGCCCAATACCTGACATTTGCTAAGATCTTTTTATATTCAGTTTATATTTTTACACATAATTTCTAAATTAACATGCTTCTACTGCCTCCAATGTAGAAAAGAAAAAAATATATCTAAGGAGTTTTGAACATAAACATGCAGCAAAAGTGACCAGCACATAATACAATGGCTGAAATGTACACATCATACCATCAGCTGTAGTAATTGGCCAAAGAGGATACCTGTTCCTTTGTAAATTGTCATCTATCTGATAAAGAATGCACTAATAGAAGAGAATGGTCCTCATTAAGCTTAGAAGAAGGAAAGTAAGACAGCAATCACTTGTCACTGTGCCCCTACTGCTGTCCAAAAAAGTGCCCTGGTCACAATCTGTGGGTTCAAACAAGTGGATGGAGACACGATACCATCATCACTGAGACCACTAAAATCACCATGCTCATTAAGCACTTTCTAATTATAGTTGGCTTCTCATACTTTCTTTTCTCCAAAGTAGAGAATATTCTGGCCATCCAATGCAAACTTTATTCTGACAGTTATTTTTCTCCTTGAAAAATTAATAAGTTGGCATTCTAATTTCTGGTGAATTTCTTATACGTTTGGTCACCGTGAGCCAGTTACCTGATTCTGATCAGCTCTAGGCATACTAACAAAATTTAATTTCTAGACAGCAAAGCTAAAGCCCAGAAACTAGACTATGGTAATCCAAAATGGATAATGGCACCCTAAGTAACTACATGACTTCTCTGTGATGACAACAGTAATTGCATCTATTGTGCCCTGACAGAATGCATAAAAATCATTAGAAAAAAATATGACCCAGCTACATGCAACAAAATTGATGACTTTTACAAATATGATGTAGAGTGAAAGAAGCAAGACGTAAAAGAAAACACTTAACATAACATCATTGATGAAGATAATACAAGTACTTTCCTCTTGGAGTTATTGTAGTGACTAACTGAGATCACATACGGCAAAGCACGTAGCAGATTGCCTAGTATATGGTAAGCAGTCAATAAAATGTGTCTACTACAGGAGTCCCTCCTTATCTCGGCAGGGGTGGGGAGGGTGGACACATTCCAAGATCCTGGGTGAATGCCTGAAAACTCAGATAGTACAAAACCCTATATATACTATGTTTTTCCTATATATACGTAGCCGTGAAAAAGTTTAATTTATAAATTAGGCACAGTAATTAACAACAATAACTTCTAATAAAATAGAACTGTAATAAAAGTTACATGAGGGTACTTCAAAAAGATTTGGAAAAATGTAAGTAAAAGATAATCCAAATCTTTCCGTGAACTTTTTGAAGACCCCTCATGTAAGTGTGATCTCTCTTTCTTTCTCTTTCTCTCTCAAAATACTGTAATGTTTTCAAACTGTGATAGATTGCAGATAACTGAAACCACAGAATGTAAAACTGAGAATAAGGGAAGACGGCTGTATTATCTTTTATAGTTATTAAATTAAGACTATGTATATATAGGAAAAAACATAGTATATATAGGGTTCGGTACTAAGGTTTTAGGCATTCACCAGCAATCTTTGAACATATCCCCCCACCGCCTGAGATAAGGGGGGACTACGGTAGTAGCAAGGTTGTAGAGAAGATGATAAATTCAGATACAAAATTTATTGCAGTGCCATCAATAATCTTGAAAAGTTAGAAATAACCTACATGTCTAACAATAGAGAAATAACTAAATTATTTGGGTATCTACTATGTGTCAGGCAGTTTATATACTTATTTCATTATCTTCACAGCAATTCTGCAAAGCAAATATTTTTTGTCCCCACTTTTTAGTGACTTCATCCAAGGTTACACAGCTAATAATAGAGTCTAAAGTCAAACCGAGATTTATATGACTCCAAAGTTATTAAATGTGTACAGATGATAAAGCAAGACTACATGAACTTGAAGTTCCACCACTTATTAGCTATGTAACCCTGATCGAGTTAACGAACCTCTCTGTGTCTATTTCCTCATCTGTAAAATGAAAATAATAACTACCTTCTTCAATGGAGTGAATGAGCTGAAATATGAGTGTTTAGAACAGTGTCTATAAGAGGTATAGAAGTATTAGTTATTATTATGATTATTATTCTTTCATTATACCATGGCTGCATCATCCAACATTAAAAATAATATACATTTTAATCAGTATGATAATTAATTTTGGTATTATGTTAAGTGAAAATATGAGAATACAAAATCGTACCTATGCTATAATTACAATAATGTAAAAGCACTATATAAATGGACAAGAACTAGAAGATTCACAAAAAAAGTTTTATCAGAATACTACAATGGGGCCGGCCCGTGGCTCACTCGGGAGAGTGCGGTGCTGATAACACCAAGGCCACGGGTTCGGTTCCTATATAGAGATGGCCGATTCACTCAGTGGCTGAGCGTGGTGCTGACAACACCAAGCCAAGGGCTAAGATCCCCTTACCAGTCATCTTTTTAAAAAATAATAAAAAAATAAAATAAATAAAAATAAAAAAGAATACTACAATGAATTTATTTTCTTTTCACTTGCAATAATATCGTTTCATAAAAATAACAATGAGGGCCTTTAAAAAAGAATCTTTAAGAAATTTTCAATTGTGTGATTTTATACAGGTGTTTCCGCTGTATAGAAACTATACTACATGGGGACCCACCTTCAGGCTAGGCCTTTTGAGGGATTCAATGTTATTGGCTGAATTAAGACACTATTGCATAAGGATTAATTTCATAAGGACTGAAATAAGACAGATCTGGGTTAAGTTTCATCTCTATGGCTAAACAGCTGAGTGAGCTGAAGCCATTTATTTAACTTCTCAGAGCTTCAGTTTCCTCACCCGTAAGTCAGAGATCCTAGCTGTAGCTACCTCATACGGGTTTTTTTTTTTTTTTTTGAGTAGTAAATAAGATAATGAATGTTGATGTTCCTTGACACCCGGCCAAGACTATCACAATTATAATTAAATATTTAATAGAGTGATTAGTTATTTAATGTCTGCCTCTCTAAGACATCCTCTGACTGATGTCTTAGAAAATACTCATAATTCCACTAAATCTGGAGCATTGCACTGCATTCCCAGCATCTAGTACAATACTTAAACACAGTAAGCACTCAATAAATATTTAAATGAATGTATGAAAACCTTAGATGGGTGATCAGTGGCAGCTTCAACTATAGAAAGGTTATTGAATTTAGTCCCGGCACAGAAAAAAGACCTAAGCAGCATGGCATTGGCTTCAGCTGTCACAGCAGACTACCGTACCAGTTATGAATATGTGCTCTGCACAAAGATACCTGGCCAGGGGGGAAATGGGGACTGAAATCTGACCCATGAACCTGGGGAGCGGAAGGGGGTATGATGCACAGAGCATCTGCCTGGAAGTAAAGATTCCTTTTGGTAATTCCCACAAAGGCACCACTGTTTAGGCTAGCAGTGGCCTTGTGTCACAGTCAGTCCTAAACCGTAGAAATATCAAATCTTGGGAGAATACATGAAGGACTTAAGGTGGGATATGGCATAACAAAGTGGAAAGCCCCTCAGTTTAATGGCGGCATTTACCTTGTCCAAGTAAGTAATCTGGCCCTATTCACCACTCCCTTCTCCCCCAAAGTTATCTCTCTGGTGTCTCAGCTGAACCTTTAGGTGGGGCTGTGGGCAAGACTCTATTTTTCCACTGGAGGACATGAGTCAGTGAACAGTGAGATTCCACTTAATCACAACCCAAAAACAAGGTCCTTAAAATCAGGAGCTAGAAAAGCAAGGAAGTGATTAATATAAAAGTCAGGATAGTGATTATCCCTTCAGCAAGGCAGGACAGGGTGGGGGTAGGGATATGGGGCCTGATGGGAAAGGAATATATAGTGGTCTTCGGGGATTTGACAGTGTTGTATTTCTTGACTTGGGTGTGGTTGCACTGAGAATGATTAATTCATAATTTCACTAACAACTTTTACGTACTTTTCTACATGTGTATTATATTTCACAATTTTAAACAGCTAAAGAAAATACTAACTATAAAAAGTTAAGAAGGGAAAAAATGACCATATTTGTATTATTAAAACTCATGTGAATGGAAAATTGATTGAACGTGGCAAGGCCAGAGCCTGAGAAACCTATTAGGAGGTAGTGCTACAATTTGGTGAGAGATTATGACTTGAGCTGAGAAAAGGTAAAATATTAGGGATATAGTTACATTATTTTAAAAACCACAACCAGGGCCGGCCCGTGGCTCACTCGGGAGAGTGTGGTGCTGATAACACCAAGGCCCCAGGTTCGGATCCCGTATAGGGATGGCCGGTTGGCTCGCTGGCTGAGCGTGGTGCTGACAACACCAAGCCAAGGGTTAAGATCCCTTTACCGGTCATCTTTAAAAAATAAATAAATAAATAAATAAAATAAAAATAAAATAAAAACCACAACCAAAATAAAACAGAAATTGTCACTGCCCCTCAGCTCACTTTTTACCTTTATGTCTTGGGTGACTTTGGCTCAGGAATTATAGTCCAGGAGCAGGCACATGTCTAAACTGATACATGGGCTAGTATTTCCTCCTTACCTCCTCTCTGGTAACTCTCCTCAAAGGGACTCAGACTGCCTGGCCATTTTCATAATACCATGAAATTATTCAGTTGAACCGACATAGGGGTTTCTTATAATATCAAATCACTCGAGTTTTTACCGAGTATTTTTCACATCTGCTATCTGGTACCATAATGTTAGCTCCATGAGGGCAAAGGTTTTTGTTCATTTGTTCACTACTGTATCCTTGGTGCCTAGAACTGAACTTGGTACATAGTATGTGCTCAGTAAATATTACTGAATGAATGGACACATTTAATTATTATTATTAATATTTAATTATTACAACAATCCTGTGAGGATAGGTAAAACAAATTATTATCCACATTTTATAAGTGAGAAAGAAGAGTTGGAGAGATTAAGGAACATGTCAAATAGTTGATAATTTGGTGGTTGGTGACAGGTTAAATATGCCAAAATAAATGATAGGTACTATCAGACATTCTGTGTTATCTAATGTGCCAGGTTATAGGGTGAACGAGGCCTCTCCAGGTGCCATTGCATAGATAATCACAGTTCCTTTAGAGAAGATGCATTGTGTCTCTGGGTAATCAAGTCCACCTGACCCAAGGCCATCCCGTATTCTTGCCCATACTCATGTTTTTCTCCATGTCCCTCCCTTGTCTCTACTTCCCACCCTAGCCATATAAGCAAAAGAAATTAAGAAAACAATGTTATTGCAAAAACACATGTTCTAACACTTCTTCCATAGGAAAAGGAAAGAAAAAAGAAAGAAATGTGGCCGAGGGTAGTTTTTGTGCTCTTCAAAAAATCTTTGTCTTCAAAAGGAATCCCATGGAGAATCTAAAAATGTAATAATGTTCCATGAAAAGTTAATCTTGGTCTCTTTTCTCTTAATTTTTTTTTGGGGGGGCGGGGGTGCTGGCCAGTATAGTATTTCTTCTTAATATTATTTAAAATTAGTAATTTGAAGCACAAACCACAACTCAGATACCTGGAGAACTCTGGATGTTCAATTAATATTAGAATTTATACATCTGGAGTTGCATATATCTTCTGTAGGATTCCTAGTCAAACTCCAAAGAACTAGCAAACAAAATTTTAAAACAAGTATTTTTGAGAGAATACCTAAAATACATGCAAACCACTAAGAGAAGTCAAACTTTTAGGTTGCCTTCTTTCCCTCCAAGGTCTGATATTCACTTTATACCAAGAGCAATTTAGTATAGGAAAGTTGGGCCACCATAGTCAGTCAAATAGCATATGTAACTACTCTGACAGTACCACACACAGGACTCACCAGAAATTCATTGGCAAACTCCTCTTTGTTAATTTTCTTATTTTGGGCCTCATCCAGGAACTTCTGCAGAATTTCTCTTTGGTCCATGCTGCAGAGCAAGAGAAACCGTCTGTGAGTGGGTTGAGGGAGGGCATGTCAAATGTATGTCATGGCCGAGACACCACTGAGAAGCCACTGCTGCAGCCTGAGCAGAGTATGCTGAAGGCTGTGGTTTACTGACTTCATCACAAGCCTTAGAGGAAATTAGTACGTAACCAGCCTCTGTGGTCACACAACAAAGCCATCACCTCGCTCCAGGGCCCTAGCGCCTTCCTTCTTAACAAAGGAACCTGGTTACAGTACAAATTTTTAACAAACAAGAGGCTAACCAAAAAATAAAGTGTGGTCTGCTTAGCTCTGAGACTGTTCCACTCCATCACTGTTAAGTAAAATTCACCTTTCTTCTTGTTCTCCAGAGAAAGGCAGAATTATAGTTTTTATGGATAAGTTCTGCTTCTCCCTATTTCCCCAGTGAGCACAAAGGCCCTGCTGATGGCTTCTGTTTCTTCATGTCCCAGATGAACTCTGCAAAGTTCAGTTAGGCCTAGAAAAGGAGACAGACACTGTTTGTAGTTATACACCTCCTATGTGGACTATTCTCCAAAAGTTTCTTGTTACTGTGATCAGTGGCAAACTCGAGTTCATCAGAGAAGGCATCTTTATTTAGAACTTTTAAGTCTGGCATTTAGACCTCAAATTCTCTTTTGGATGAAGCAAAGTCAGCTGCTTCTGACAGTCTGTGTTTCTCCCAGGGCTGGGGAAGTGCTGACCTACATTAAGGGAAGTGTTATTGATTTCAGCACCTCTTCAACCTTGCAGTAGATTTTTGAGCTTCACTTATGTTCTGGATAGAAAGACTGGGCATGTTGGGCTATATAGGATCAGGAAGTGACCCCCACAAAGAGCACCTGACCAGGCAGTTAGCACAATATCCGGCATATGCAATGCTGGTAAACGACCAAGGAAAAAAAGAAAGCAAAATCAGCCACCTTGCTCACAATGTTATAACTTTTAGGGCAGAAAGCCTGAAAAACTGTTTCTAGAGAAGAAATTTGTACTCTGCAACCAATGTCTTGGAAAAGACATTGTTTCAGGAAGCCATTCTGTGCACATGGCATTTTGGCCCTGACAGGCAGTCTGTTGTAGAAAAACCTTCCACATCTCAGCTTGCATAAGTTCTCTCCTCAATGGATACAAATCTACTGAAATGTCTAATTCAGTGTGAGAACACCCCAAAATCAGCATATCATCTTTGTTTGAGGGCAGAAGTTCAATAAATAGTATGTTAACACAATTAGCCTGAAATAATCCTGAAGAAAACTGGGAAATGTGTGTTAGGACTTCCTCTACTTAAGATAGTAGCGATCCTTTCTGTTTGGCAGCATTATTCAAACTCTCTTCGGGGATCATGATTCTGAACACCATTTATATTAAAAAGGCTGTATCTTCTTTACTGAGCCCTACAATAAGAAAGGAAAGGTCATTGAGGTATCTTGGTTATAGGCAACTTGAAGCCAGTATTCCAAATGAAAAATTTCTATCCCAGTCCACATAAATTAAAATGAACCATAATTCTTCAGTAATATTTGCTGAGAATAGGATATTTCTGAAATTACCCTCATCTATCATTAAAGGAGAATTTCTTGCTGCTCCAAGTAATTCAATGTTTAATTTGGCTATTTTAAAACATACACTATGGGAAAGCTTTCAAGTTCACAATAACTAAAACCATGTAAAAGAATGTACATAGTTAAATGAAGACTGAAAGGTGCAAAAAAGTATCAATTGTGTGAGTGTAATGAAATTAAGGATGCTTTTTAAAATTATTATACCATTTTTAAAATTAGAACAAAAAATTCATTAATTTGTTCAACAAATTTATGGAGTAGTTACTAAATGCTAAGCACTATGAAAAGGGCTAGGCATATAATAGTGAGCAAGCCACAGTATGGTGGAAAACACCCTTAACCAGTTAATAAAGCATCTCAAAACTAAAGATACGGACTTGATTACTGATAAAATAAAAACATTCCGAACTAACTTTCTTATTTGCAGAATAGCAAAGCATAATCCTAAATGGAAAATTATTTTCTGTGTGTAGACAATTAAGAGATATAGTTTCATAATATCTGTCCCCTTCCGATTTCCTCAACCAGAACTTTATTAATTCTTTATTAATTAATTAAGTAAAAAGATGCCTAATAAAATAAAATTTAAATCTATTTTCCTCAAGCCCATATTTCATAACAATCTCTCATTGATTTTTTTTTTTTTTTTTACTCTTCTTAGTGAGGGAAGAGATAGAGATAAATATGAGATAAGGAAAAAAAAACTTAGATGCCTCCATAGTCTTTTTTACTCAAAAATCTAAGTTTCTATAAATAGCGTCTTGGCAGAACTGCAGATTTTTTTAAAAAGCAAGCAGCAATACTTAGGAGTCTGTTCTATTGTAAAACCAAAAGGTATAGAGACATCATGAAATAACCAAACCTCAAAAACCCACTTAGCTACAAGGCCATTTCCTGAGCAGACCACTCAAGTAAGCAAACAACAAGCTGAAGGAGAAAACAGAAAACTTCAACCTTATTTTTAACAAATCTAAGCTACTAAATTTTTCACACTTCCTTTTACAAGTACTGAAGGGCAATAGGAGAATAATGCTTTTCGATGAAGATTGTGTTGGCTTATTTGTATCTCGTGGGACGAGCAAGAGACATGAAAGGGAAGCAAATCATGCAGCAAAAGTTGACAAATACCTGAAAGAATTTCAGAATTTACAATAAAACTTTTAAACCTGTCTGTCATAAACCCTAAGTGAACACAACAAATTCATGGAATAAAAGATTCATGAACACTTTGCCAAAACCATCAAGGGTGAGCTCTAGCAGGAAGTAGAATTGTGGATGAGCACCTGAAGAGGCATGAAGAAGATCCACATCTCACTGCTGCCTCACGTGGCTCTAATGTTTGGGCAGAAGGAAGAAGACAGTAGAGAAGAGTGCTGGTCACACTGTCACCTGCTCCAACAAGAGGGGAGTGTGCCAGTTTAAGGAGAGTATGAGTGTCATGAAGGTCAGGAACTGGATGACAAAAAGCTTAATCAAAGAGAGTTTCAAGGGCCGGCCCGTGGCTCACTTGGGAGAGTGCGGTGCTGATAACACCAAGGCCACAGGTTTGGATCCCATATAGGGATGGCCGGTTAGCTCACTAGGGAGAGCGTGGTGCTGACAACACCAAGTCAAGGGTTAAGATCCCCTTACTGGTCATCTTTTTTAAAAAAAGAGAGTTTCAGGGAAGATGATTTGAGTGAAATAAACCAGTCAATAAGAAAAATACTCAGGTTTCTCAGAACATCCTTCTCTTTCGGTAAGGAGGCATGTTTTACCCTGGCGAAGCCACTTACCTAATCTTAGCTTTAGTTTCACTATTCTTGCCTTTTCCTACATCCCAAGGTCATGATTTAATAGAAGCTACGTGTATTATCTGTGAAACAACTCAGTCCTTTGTAAGCATTCTCTCACCAAGGCTTACTGGTCCTTACTCCTCAATGTCTTTTAGATTCAACTTCTCTTTTCCAGTCTCATGTTAACCACCATTCCCGTTTTCACATCTGGATTCCTGCAACAATAAGCTCTTAGATGATCTTCCTATCCATATATCTTCCATTCTAGTATCTCCTGATAACCAAGGCTGGATGAAAGTTATTAAAACTTTAAGGCCAAAGAACCAAAGTACTTACTGATATCTATGGGAACAATTCAAGATTCGTCAGCTTGTCTGTCACCAAGCCTCTTCCCATAAATTGTCCCCACTCAGCCTATCCAACCACATCACCCACATACCTTCTTCATCCTACTACCACTTCTGTTGCTACTTCTTAACTTTACCCCTAATTTTTACCAGGATGAAAATAAAGCCATAAAGCCCAGTTATTCTTTTCCTTCAAAAATCTTGCCCTTAACTCCATCTCACCATGACCTTCTCTTAGTCTAAATCCTTTCAATATGAATCTTTATATTCAGCTCTAGAAGTATTTTTCATTTATTCACATGTCCCTTGTCTCTCATAAGTTTATTTAAAAGGAGTTTATTCAAAAGAGGACATATTAAATGCCCCCTTTGGTTTAGGTTTATCAAAGGCAAGATAGTGTCCTCTATGCATTTGTATAAACCACAGTGCTTAACATGGTCTTGAGCATACCTAAAATAAGTCTGTTGTGATAAAGTATGCTATATAAAATGGTTAGACATTGGTCAGAGATCCACTCTGACTTGGTTACTAACTATATCAATTTCTTGCCTGGCACAATCTATGCTTCTCGTCTCTCACTAGGCACTTATACTGTACCAGGAGCAGATGGGCTTTCCCTACAGGGAGCCTCAGGAACCTGGCAAGGAGTACTTTCCTGAATGATACTGCCCAGGCAGCAGGACTATTGCTATGAAAGAAATGGTGTCACTACTGAGGTTCAGAATCTTGTTCCAAAGGGCTGAAATGGTCAGAAAGAAATGACCTCCTTTATCTCCAGAATATATTTGTTTCTCCTTTTTTAAATGGACACAGAGAGGCTTATAAAATACCTCTAAGGGAACTTGTTTGATTTGCTCATGTTTTCACATCATACATAGTAGGAAAGTCCCCTACCCGTCTTCCAAATTGCTTCTTATCACTACAACATTCTGAGACCTCATGAAACTCTTCAGTTCACTTGCTGCAGACTTCATAGCTTGCCATAGACTTCATAGCTTGCCACATGTCACACAGGGAATCATACTCTGCCTTTGGTTTCAGAATCCTCAAGAGGCAAATATCAACTGATAACCTGCAATTGAAGCAATTTACGTTTTTTTTTTAAATAAAGAGAGTCAGGACTCTTGATGAAGGTTGGCATCCTGTTTGAAATATAATCAAACCTGAGGTCTCATCTGAATCGATCATTTATCCATTCATTTAACGAATGTTTATGATATCCATATACATGCAAGAGAATGGGGAGGAGGGGTTCTACAGAAGTATACAACAAATTGTATCTTTCAAGGATCCTGTATTGCAGTAGGAAAGATAAATACACAAATAACTACAATTTAAGTCCATTTGTGATAAGAATCATAAAAGTGGTGCAAACGAAAGTTTGAGGAGGCAAAGTTCACTTCTCATTCAGGTTATCTGAATGGCCTTCTTGGTGACCAATGAGTTGGGTCTTGAAGATATCTATAGGTAGAGCCTGAGAAAAAGATAATATGAAACACAGAGAATAGTAGGAAGAAGGAAGCTTTAGTGAGTGGCTCACTTTTACTGAAGCATTCGGTTTATAGAGGAGAATCATGACTGATAAGGCTGGAAAGGCCAGCTGAGACCATATCCTGAAGAATTTGAATACTAGGCTAAAGAGTCAGGTTTTATTTGATGGTCAGTGGGGAGACACTTAAGGTTTTTTTTAAAACAACTTTATTGAGGTAGTATTGACATACAATTAAGTACACATTTAAAATTGTATAGTTTGATAAGTTTTGGCATGTGTATATACCCATGAAACCATCAACACAATCAAGATAATGAAAAAATCCAATCACCCTCAAAAGTTCCACTAAAGGATTTTTAAAAGAATGGCAATCAAAGCTTTGATTTTGGAAAGTGTTTTTTTGTTTTTTTTAAAATAAATGCCCCCTTCTGATAATTTTTTTAGTCTCATAATCTCCTTCAGTAGTATGTTAAATTTAAAAATGAATTATACCATATTTTAAAAATGAATCAAAACCATGGACAAAGAAACTATTGGAGTGAACAGGACTAAAGCCATGTTGGGACCTAAAACTGCCTACGCTGTGGAGGGTGGGGGGATTTTAAAAAGGACAGTTTTTTTCTCTCAACTCTTTCTTCCCATACCTTGACTTTCTTATCTTGCTTGCTAAGTAGGAAAACAAGGCCAGGAAGCTAATTAGTACTTTGCAAAGCTAACAGTTCTTTCTTTGAGACTTGTAGAGTTTTGAGAAATGATCAAGGCTAAATGATTGGAAGCTGACCTTAGGCACCAGCCAAGTACATTGGTGCAAATCAAAATCTTGCAGGGTCCTGAGATAACAGCGAAGGTGAGAACAGAAACCACATGAGACCGTGGTGAGACCTTGTACCTGACCCATAGACAGGGACCCCTCGTAGCTCATGTCTCCTTTTCTCCTGCTTTTCACCTCCCACATTCCATTCCCTCAACCCCTCCTTTAAAAACCTCTCAGTAAGTCTAAATTGAGATGGGATGGCCTACTATCTCCTTTAGCTGAATACATCTGCTTTTCTAACACCTATATTCAACTTCTGAGTTGTTTTTTTTTTTTTTTTTTCCTTCTCAAAGGGGTGGGCAGCCAGTCCTGAGCTTGGTAATAAAACCACAACTGTGGTCAGTCTGGTAGTAGTATGTAGGACAGACTGGAATGGGGCAGGAACAGGACTGGAACAGGATGATCAATTGAAAGCCTAACTAGGAGGATTTACCAATAGTGCAGGTAGGTGGTAATAAAATCTGGTGGGAAGAATCAGGACAAAAAAGAAGGAATAAATGAGATAGACTGATTGGATGTGTAGGACTGGAGACAGGGAGAAAGTAAGAGTGACTGAGGTTTTGAGCTGGTTGGATGGCACTCCAGGTGAGTATGGGGATAAAAAAGGCACACAGAATAAGGAATTAGAGTTTGTGGATTTGGGAAAAAGGGAAATAAATCATATTTAGAAATCACTCACACTGAGGTGAAAGGTAAAGCCCTAAGAGTGGCTCCCATATATGAAAGACAGAGTTAATGGAGAAAAAAAAAAGTCAAGCTAGAACCTTATGAACTTCAGATCACAGGGGTTCCAACTTGCTAATGGCACAGTGCTTTAAATATTCCCGGCCCTGGAACAACCCTTTACAAAGCGTAGTGTTTCATTTATTTCTCACAACAATCCTATGAAGTGGTTACGACATTATCTCTATTTTACAGAAACTAAGGCACAGAGGAATTAGATCGCTTGCCCAATGTCACATAATTAGCCTCTGGTGAAACTAAATTGTTAAAATCAGGCAACCTGAATGCATTCTTAATCTCTGGGCTACAATGTCTTCTTCCTGCTATTAATCACTTAAGCTTTCCTAAAAGACAGGCAACAAATGCAATACCCAGGCCAGAGCTGCTTTACCCTCTTGCCTGGTGTAATCCCCAGGAGCACCATATCTTTAAATCTCAAGATAATGCAGTATACTTGGAACTAAATTCACAGTTCCAAGTATACTGCATTATACTTGTGTTATGGGCAAGTATATATTTTATAATGCTTTATGGGCAACATAGAACAAAACCGGGAGCCAATATGGGTAAGGGTAAAGAAAGGAGAAAGAGGAGGCTGCTGGTCTCTGACACTTATCATTCAATTTAGATTGTACTTGCTGAAATTTAGTCAAATGCATAGACAGAAGAATTTTATTTCATAAAAAGAACAACATTTGTCAAAGTGAAAATAGTGATTTTACCTAAGAGGTCAAATACCATAATACTCACCATTTTGATTTTATAGTAATATAAGGGACAAAGGAATATATCAAATGTCTTAATTGGTAGACAAAAATCTAATTTCTACTAAAGAGAAACAAGGAATCTAATTTCTGGATTACTAACCTACTGTGATTTATCCAGGAATAGAGGAAATAAGCATAACTTGAAAAAGTAAAATTATTTTAACAGCATTACATATTTACTTCTTTGCGTTTAGGGAAGCTGGGTAGATGGCTGGCTAAGGGAGGGGAAGTGGTTAGCTTTGTTAACCTTTAGCCAAAGTCATTAATGCCTCTCTTCAAAAATACACATAGCAATCATTTCTTCTTGACATTCAGGTAAGTAGTCTAGTTTTTCATGTCTCTATCTTATGATTCTCTAATAATCTATTAAATTTTTAAGGACTATTTTGAATACAGAGATCACAAAAACCGTAAGCTTTGCTTCCAATCACCATCACTTGTAGGGCCAGAGAAAGGTATACCCTCTATTGACTACTCAGGAGCTACAGAGCTCTCTGATTGGCTGAAGACCCTAGAGAAAGTGTGGACTATGCAAGAACAAACACTTCCAGACTAAATTCTGAAAAAAAGAATTAAGTATCTTTGAGTTTAAACTCTATCTACAACTGTGTTTGCAGGAACTGTCAGGACTGCAACAGAGTTTAAATTACTCAAGGATAAATGTTCATTTAGCTTTAGAGCAGAGTCAGAAACTTTTTTTTTAACATGTGTACATATTTGTGGGGTACAGTGTGTTGTTTCAATACATGCATATACTATACATTGATTCACTTAGAGTAGATAGCACAGCTTTGTATTCATTAATCCACCACTTCCCCTTCCCCTCCCCCTGCCTCCTGGCCTCTGCTAACCATCATTCTGCTCTCTACTTCTACGAGAACCACTTTTCATTTTTTTTTTTTTTAGATTTCACATATGTGTGAGATCATGTGGTATTGTCTTTCTGTCCCTGACTCACTTCACTTAACATAATGGTTTCCAGTTCCACCCATGTTGCTGCAAATGACAGGATTTCGTTTTTTTAATATAGCTGAACAGTATTCCATTGTGTATATATACCTCAGGTTTTTTTATTCACTCATCCATTCATGGGCATTTAGGTTGATTTCATCTCTTAGCTACTGTGTATAGTGTTGCAATGAATGTGGGAGTGTAAGTGTCTCTTCAATACATTGATTTCATTTCCTTTGGATATATACCCAGTAGTGGGATTGCAAGGCCATAAAGTAGCTCAGTTTTTAGTTCTTTGAGGAATCTCTAGACTATTTTCCATAATAGCTGTACCAATTTACATTCTCACCAACAACGTATGAGAGTTCCCTTTTCTCTGAATCCTCTCCAGCATTTTTTATTTTCTGTCTTTCTGATAATAACCATTCTAACTTGAGTAAGATGGTATCTCATCGTGGTTTTAGTTTGCATTTCCCTGATGAATAGTGATGTTGAGCAGTTTTTCATGTGCCTGTTGGCCATTTGTATGTCTTCTTTTGTGAAATTTCTGTTCACATCTTTTGGCCATTTTGCAATTTGGTTATTTGGTTTTTTGCCATCAAGTTGTTTGAATTCCTTGTATATTTTGGATTTTAGCACATTGTCTGATGGGTAGCTTGTGTTAAAAGAAAAACTCTATTTTAAAGAAGTGTTTTTAGGGCCGGCCCGGTGGCGCACTGGAGAGTGCACCACTTGGGAGCACGGCGGCGCTCCCGCCAAGGGTTCGGATCCCATGTGGAGACCGGTTCCCGCTCACTGGCTGAGTGTGGTGCGGGCGCAACACCGAGGGTTGCGATCCCGTTACCGGTCAGTAAAAAAGACAAAAATGGAAAGAAAAAAAAAGTGTTTTTATCAAAACAAAATTGATTGTATATATCTGTGGGGTACACTGTTGAATATCAATACCTGTGTGCAATATGTGATGCTCAAATTAGGATAATTAGTATATTCAACATTAAACAATTTAGTTATTTTTTGTGGTCCTTTACCAATTTCTCGCTAACCCTCCCCCCTCCTCTTTTCCCACCACTGGTGGCCTCAATTCTGTTTTCTCCTATTGAAAGTTTAAGAAATTAATGTGATTATTGTATCTTTCTTTCATTTTTATTTATTTATTTGTGGGTTTTTCTTAGCTCCCACTTATGAGTGAGGACATGCAGTATTTGTCTTCTTGTGCCTGGCTTATTTCACTTAACATAATTTTCTCTAAGTTCATCCATGTTTCTGTGAGTGGCAGAATTTCCTTCCTTTTCATGGCAGAGTAGTATTCCACTGTGTATGTATACCACACTTTCCTTATCCAGTTGTCCATCGATGGACATTGAGATTGGTTCTAACTCTTGGCTATCGTAAATAGAGCTTTGATAAACATGGGAATGCAGGTATCCCCTTGATATGATGATTTCCATTCCTTTGGGTATATACACTTCAGTGGGATTGTTGGATCATATGGCAATTCTATCTGTAGTTGTTTGAGGCAGCTCTCTACTGTTTTCCATAATGGCTGCACCAATTTACAGTCCCAACAACAGTGGAGGAGGGTTCCCTTATTCCACATCCTCACCAGCATTTATTATTCTCTGTCTTTTTGGTAATGGCTAGTCTAACATGGTTGAGATGATGCTTAGTGATATTGAGCATTTTTTCATGTGTTTGTTGGCCATTTGTATAGCTTCCTTTGAAAAATGCCTACTGAGCAACTTTGCCAATTTTTTAATTGGGTTATTTGTTTTTTTACTAAGTTATATTCTGGATATTAATCCCCTGTCAGATGCATAGTTTGCAAATATTTCTCCCACCCTGTAGATTGTCTTTTTGCTCCATTAATTGTTCCTTTTGCTGTGCAGAAGCTTTTTAGTTTGACATAATCCTATTTATTTTTCCTTTTGTTGCCTGTGCTTTTGGGGTCTTATTCATAAAATCTTTGCCCAGTCCTACTTCCTGAATTGTTTCCTCTGTTTTCTTTCAGGAGTTTTATTGATGTGGGTCTTATATTTAAGTCTTTAATCCATTTTGAATTGATTTTGGCATATAGTGAGAGGTACAGGTCTAGTTTCATTCTTCTACATGTGGATATCCAGTTTTCCCAGCACCATTTATTGAAGAGAAAATCCTGTCCCCAATGTATGTTCTTGTTTCCTTTTTCAAAGGAAGTAAGTTGGCTGTAAGTATGTGGGTTGATTTCTGGGTTCTCTATACTGTTCCATTGGTCCAAGTGTCTGTTTTACTGCCAGCACTATGCTGTTTTGTTTACTACAGCTTTGCAGTATAATTTCAAGTCAGATATTATTATGTCCCCAGTTTTATTTATTATTTGCTCAGGATCGCTTTGGCTATTTGGGATCTTTTATTGTTCCATGTGAATGTTAGGATTGTTTTTTTCTATTTCTGTGAAGAATGTCATTGATTTTTTAATGGTGATTGTGTTGACTATGTAGATTGCTTTAGGTTGTATGGACATTTTCACAATGTTAATTCTTCCAATCCAAGAGCATTGAATGTCTTTTCATCTTTTTCTGTCCTCTTTAATTTCTTTCAGCAGTGATTTATAGTTATCATTGTAGAGATCTTTCACCTCCTTTGTTAACTTTATTCCTAGGTATTTTATTTTTTTGGCGACTATTATAAATGGCTTTGTTTTCTTGATTTCTTTTTCTGCTAGTTTCTTATTGGAGAATAAAAATGTGACTGATTTTTGCATGTTGATTTTATATCCTGTAACTTTACTGAAATCATTCATCAGTTCTAAGAGTTTTTTTTACAGTCTCTAGATTTTTCTATATATAGGATCATGTCATCTGCAAACAGGGAGAGTTTGACCTCATCTTTTCCAATCTGGATGCCCTTTCTTTCTTTCTCTTTCCTGATTGCTCTGGCTAGTATTTCTAATATTATGTTAAATTGGAGTGGTGAGAATAGGCATACTTGTCTTGTTCCTGGTCTTAAGGGAAAAGTTGCCCATTCAGGATGATATTGGCAGTGGGTTTTTTGTATAAGGCTTTTATTGTATTGGGATACTTTCTTTCTATATCTAACTTGCTGAGAGTCTTTATCGTGAAGAGATGTTGAGTTTTGTCAAATGCTTTCTCTGCGTCTATTGAGATAATCATGGCTTTTGTCCTTGATTTTGCTGATGTGGTATATCACGTTTATTGATTTGCATATGTTGAACCATTCTTGCATCCCTAGGATGAATCCCATTTGATCATGGTGTACAAGTTTTTTTTATGTACTGCTGTATTCTGATTGCTTGTATTTTGTTGAGGATTTTTGCATTTATGTTCTTCAGATATATTGACCTGCAGTTTTGTTTTGTTTTTTTGTCGTTGTGGTGTCTTTGTCTGGTTTTGGTATCATGCTGATGCTGGCCTTATAGAATGAGTTTGGGAGAATGGCCTACGTTTCAATTTTTTGGAATAGTTTGAAGATAATCGGTATTAATTCCTCTTTAAAGGTTTGGTAGAGTTCAGCAGTAAAGTCATCTGGTCCCAGGCTTTTCTTTGCTGGGAGACTGCTGATTATTGTTTCAGTCCTGTTGCTTGTTATTGATGTGTTCAGGTTTTCTATTTCTTCTTGGTTCAGTCTTGTTAGTTTGTATGTGTCCAGAAATTTATCCATTTCCTCCATGTTTTCAAATTTGTTGGCTTATAGTTGTTTATAAGTCTTTAATGATTCTTTTTATTTCTGTGTTATCAGTTATAATGTCTCCTTTTTCATTTCTTATTTTTGTTATTTGGGTCTTCTTTGTTTAGTTAGCCTAGCTAATGATTTGTCTATTTTCTCAGAAAACCAATTTTTTGTTTCATTTGTTTTTTATATCATTTTGGGTGTCTCTATTTCATTTAGTTCTGTTCTAATCCTAATTATTTCCCTCCATTCGCTACTTTTAGGATTGAATTTTTCCTGTTTTTCTAGTTCTTTGAGGTGAAGCATTAGGTTGTTTATTTGAAATGTTTCTATTTTTTTGATGTAAGCCTTTATTGCAATAAACTTCCATGTTAGTACTGCTTTTGCAGTATCCCACAGGATTTGGTATGATGTATCTTTATGTTCATTAGTTTCGGGAAGTTTTTTGATTTCCTGTTTAATTTCTTCTTGAACTATGCTCATTCTCAGGAGCATGTTGTTTAATTTCCATGTATTTGTATAGTTTCCAGAGTTTGACTTGTTATTGATTTCTAGTTTAAATCCATTGTAGTTTGAAAAGATACTTGAAATGATTTCAATTTTTTGTTTTGTTGAGAATTGATTTGTGACCTAACATGTGGTCTATCCTGGAGAATGTTCCATGTGCTGATGAGAAGAATGTATAGTCTGTAGTTGTTGCATGAAATGTTCTATAGATATCTGCCAGGTCCAGTTGGTCTAAAGTGTAGTTTAAATCCTGTGTTTCTCTATTAATTTGTTACCTAGATGATCTGTCCAATGCTGAGAGAGGGGTTTTCAGGTCCCCAACTATTATCACATTGGGATCTATCTCTTTCTTTAGATCTAATAGTGTTTGCTTTACATATCTGAGTGCCCTGGTGTTGGGTGCATATATATTTATAATTGTTATGTCTTCTCGCTGGATAGATCTCTTTATCATTATATAATGGTTTTCTATGTCTTTTTATGGTTTTTGGTTTAAAATCTATTTTACCTGATATAATAGTGACTCTTGCTTGTTTGGGTTTCCATATGCATGGTATATTTTTTTCGGTCCTTGTGTGTGTTTTTACAGGTGAAGTGATGACAGCATATGGTTGGGTCTACCTTTTTAATCCAATCAGTCAGTTTGTGTCTTTTGAGTGGGAAATTTGATCCATTTACATTTAGGGTTGTTATTGAAAGGTATTTTCTTACTCCTGGTATTTTATCAATTTTTGTTTGGATGTTTTAATATCTTTTGTTACTTTCTTCACCTTTTATTGTTTGTCTTTGGTATTTGGGGGTTTTTTTGAGGTAGTAAGATAATTTCTCTTTCTCATTTGCATCTGTGTTCTGCCAGTGGGTTTTGTTCTATGCATTCATGGGAATGATTATCATTTTTTGGATTAAAAGACACAGGACTCCATTGAAGATTTCTTGTAGAGCTGTTTGTGTGGTGGTAAACTCCCACAGTTTTCTTGTTTGTCTAGAAAAAACACTATTTCTTCCTCATTTCTGAAGGAAAGCCTTGCTGGGTATAGTATTCTTGGTTGGCAGTTTTTTTCTTTTAGTATTTTGAATATATCATGCCATTCTCTTCTGGCTTGTACAGTTTCTGTTGAAAAGTCTTCTGTTAGTCTGATGGGGACTCCCTTATAGATGATTTGACACTTTTGATGTTTTTAAGATTCTGTTTTTGCCAGTTTGACTATAATGTGTGTCAGAGAGGTCCATTTTGGATTGAATTTGTTTGGGGATCTTTGAGACTCCTGGATCTGAAGGTCTGTGTCTCTCCCTATACCTGGGAACTTTTCTGCTATTATTTCATTGAATAGGTTTTTAACACCTTTTCATTTCTCCTCCCCTTCCAGAACACCTATGATTCAGAAGTTTTTGTGCTTAAGGTTGTCTGCTAGTTCTCTCTGCTTTTCTTCACTTTTCAAAATTTCTTTTTTTCAAAAAGACCATTTTCTTTTTCTTTTTTTTCTTTTTTTGTCTTTTTCGTGACCGGTAAGGGGATCGCAACCCTTGGTGTGATGTCGCCCGTACCACGCTCAGCCAGTGAGCACACCGGCCATTCCTATATAGGATCCGAACCCGCGGCGGGAGCGTCACTGCACTCCCAGCATCGCACTCTCCCGAGTGCGCCACGGGGTCGGCCCAAAAAGACCATTTTCTTTTTCTTTTTTTTCTTTTTTTGTCTTTTTCGTGACCGGTAAGGGGATCGCAACCCTTGGTGTGATGTCGCCCGTACCACGCTCAGCCAGTGAGCACACCGGCCATTCCTATATAGGATCCGAACCCGCGGCGGGAGCGTCACTGCACTCCCAGCATCGCACTCTCCCGAGTGCGCCACGGGGTCGGCCCAAAAAGACCATTTTCAAGATCAGAAATTCTCTCTTCTTCTTGCTCTAACCTGCTGTTTAAGCTCTCTGTTGTGTTCTTTATTCTGTTGAATGAATCCTTCAGTTCCAGGAATTCTAATACATTTTTTTTTAAGGTATTAATCTCTTTGTAAATTTCCTCCTTCATATTCTGGATACTTTTTCTCATTTTGTTGTGCTGTCTGAGTCTTCTTATATCTCATTGAGTTTCCTTAAGATTGGTGCTTGAAATTTCTTTTCAGTCATTTCAAGTGTTTCCTGCTCTTTGGGGTCTGGTATTTGAGAATTATTGTATTCCTTTAGTGGCATCATATTTTCTTGTTATTTTTGTATTTCTAGTATCACTACATTGATGTCTGGTCATCTGGTAGAGCAGCGGCTTCTTCTATTACTCTGAAGTGGGTTTTGAGGAGAGATACTTCCTCCTGTAGATATGTTTTATATTGACCATTGAGTAGGGTGTTGCCTTGGATTGAGTGTCACCCCAAAAACTTTACCTCCTCTGTGACAGTATTTTGAGGGTGGGAAATCCTATTATGGTATTTGAAAGGTGGGCCTTGAAGAAGTGATTAGATTGCAGGGCTGTGCCATAGTGAATGGATTAATAATGGTGGTCAGGAGCATAGTTCTGAGGGCTTTAAAAGGGGAGCATGAGGAATCTGTCTCTCTCTCTGCTCTGCCATTTTCTACTATGTGAAACCCCTGGGTCACTGACACCACCACCAAGACCCTCACCAGATGTGTTCCTTGGACTTTGGACTTCCTAGCCTCTGAAACTGTAAGCAATAAGTTTTGTTTTCTTTATAAATTACCCAGTCCCAAGTGTTTTGTTGTAAGCAACAAAAACAAACTAATAAAGATGTTTTAATATTGATTCCAGGTAGATGCAGTAGTGTAGTCTCTGTGTGGGTACTTCGGCTGGATTCAGTATCAGAGTTGTGTGTGAGTGCCTCTGTGGCCTAGGTGCTGGGGCACTTAGTGATTCCTTGCTGAGGTTAGGGACACTGTGTTGGTTCATCAAGGATGTGGGCAAGTTCTCTGGTTCTTGGGAGAAGTGCCTGGTTGGGGTGGGTGACCTGAGCGGGCATGTTGTTCCCCTGACTAGTATCCCATGACCCTGATGGGTGCACTGGAGTATACTGGAACTCCTCAATTTGAATGGGTGACCATGGGCAGGGTTTCTCTTTCCTCTTTCCTACAGGCAGAGGTTTCTTCTGGGTCCTTGCTACCCCCAGTTGATGGACAGGTTGGTGGTGACTGGGAATTTTTTTCCTTACTCTATTTGGGTATCCTATGTTTCTGTACTCTCAGGGAGTTCTGCGTGTGTCTCTCCCCATATCAAGGCAGTCACAAGGGCTACACATATATCTCCCACCCCCAGGTGTGCTACCGTGTGTGGCAGCATAATTTCTCCTGTGGGTTGGGTCACTGGTTCACAGGTCTGCGGTTGCTCACCTGTTTCCCTGGGTTCCACTGATGACTCTCCTTGCAGTCAAGTGGTCAGCAGGCCACCTGCCCAGCTGTGGTGGCTGCTGCTGTGGTGGTGGCAGTGGCTGTGATGGATCACCCATGTGGCAGCAGTGTCTATGGCAACAGTAGGGGTTGTCCTTGGCTACTGATGTCCAGCACACTCCTGCTGTCTATTGGCAGGGGCTGCCCTCAGCTGCTGAGGTCCCTGGGTGTGCTCCTGCCATTTGTCAGGCAGGGGCTGCCTATAGCTGCTGAGGTCTCAGGCTTGCTCCTGCCCAAGAACAACTTTAGACAAATTCAATTTAAGAGTTTGAGCAAAGAATGATTTGTGAGTTGGGCAGTCACCAGAACCAGAATAGGTTCAGAGTGACTCCAGGGCTATTGCATGGTCAACTAAGACTTATAGACAGAAAAAGGAAAGTGACTGGTATGAATTGAATTATGTCCCCCAAATTCTAGGTATTAGAAACTTAACCCCCACTGTGACAGTGTTAAGAGAATGAGTAATCTCTTATGGTAATTGAATGGTGGGGCCTTGAAAGGTGATTAGATTGTGAGGACTATGCCCAAGTAAATGGATTAATCCATTCATGGTTTAATAGTGGCCACTGGCATGGTTCTGAGCAATTTAAAAGGAGAAGGAGTGAGGAGTTAGCTCTCTCTCTGCTGCTGCCATCTGCCATGTGACACTGTGCTTTGATGTGAAGAGTCACTACCCATCAACAAGACTCTCCCCAGATGCATTCCCTGGACTTTGGACTTCCTACCCTCTGAAACTGTGAGCAATAAATATTGTTTCTTTAAAAATTACACAGTTTCAGGTATTTTGTTATAAGCAACAGAAATGGATTAATATACTGATGTACAGAAAATGGAAGTGAGGTACAGAAATACCTGTATTGATTAGTCTTCTTTCAGCTTGAAGAGCTCCCTTTAGCATTTCTTATAAGACAGGTCTAGTGATGGTGAATTCCCTTTGTATTTGAAAGTTAGTGTTGCTGGATATAGAATTCTCAGTTGACAGTCTTTTTCATTCTGCACATTGAATATAGTCTTTATTGAGGATCTACTGAATGTTATGTGTTTCTTTCCTCTTGCTGCTTTCAGTATTCTTTCCTTCTCTTTGGCTTTGGATAATTTGATTATGAAGTGCCTTGGGGTGTTCCTCTTTGGACTGAATTTGATTGGTGACCTCTGAGCATCCTGCACCTGGATGCTTTCTTCTTTCTCCATACTTGAGAAAATTTCTGACATTATTTCCTTAAATATGCTTTCTAGTCTCTTCCTTTCTCATCTCCTTTGGCAAACCAATTATGCAGAGGCTATTTTGCTTGAATGAGTCCCATAATTGCTGAAATTTCATTTCATTTTTCTCTTATTCTTTTTTCTTTTGCTCCTCTAATTGGATATTTTCATATATTCTGTCTTCGAGCTCACTGAATCTTTCTTCTGTTTGATCAAGTCTGCTTTTGCAGCTTTCTATTTTTTTCACTTCAGATAATATATTCTTTATTTCTAGAATTTTTACATATTTTTTATTGACTCTATTTCTTTGTCAAGTTTCTTGTTCTGCACCTACATTGTTTTCTAAATATCATTTAATTTTCTATCTGTATTTTCTTGTGACTCCCTGGAAATCTTTAGGAGGATTATTCTGAATTCTCTGTCAGATATTTCATAAATCCATTGTTCTTCTGGGTCCATTTCTGGTGCTTCATTGATTTCCTTTGGTGGTGTCATATTTCTCTATTCTTTCTCCATCTCTGTGTTTATGTTGCTGCCTGGGCATTTGAGGAGATAACTACCTCTTCCAGGTGTTGTAGGTATTCTTTGGTGGTGTTAGACCTTTCCTGATCAATGTCTCAGAACTTCGTCTCTTGTCTATGTTTTTTTTCTGTTCTATGGTGGATTAATAGTAACTACCACCTCTTAAACACTACACTGGAACTAATGTGCTATTCCATGGTTAATTCTCAGATTGGGGAAAACTTACTGCAGGGATCGGAATTTGAACCCTGTGCCTGAGCAAATTGCTGCCCTATTGTTGTTTCTCAACCGGGGGAAAACTTTCTGGGTGGACTAGATTTTATATGTCAGCCTTTTAGTTACTTCTATATCATATAGGGTCACCACAAGCACCGCTGGGCTATGTGGAAATTCTGGCCTGGGACTGAATCTTTCCCACAAACTGTGCCCCTTGCAGTTTGTTGCACTGCCCAGTCTCCACTGTGTGTCACCTATGTTGACTGGAAGGCAGATCAGCTGCCTATGCTGCTCCCTGATACACCCCTGGTGGTTCAGGCCCCCCAGCTCCCAGCACTGCAAATGTTTCCCATGGGGCAGGCACTGCATGAGTCCCTCACAAAGACTCACCCACCTCGGGGTGATTTCTTCCTCCCATCAACTGCATCCTCTCCCTCCTATACAGGCACAGGGGAAGCTTGTGAGCAGTTTTGCTGGCCTGGGAAATGGGATGGTGCACTCTAAGTGATTGTTTATTTTTTGCCAGCAGTCATGGCACCCTTCTCTCCTGTAGACTCCAAGTAGCTTCACACACAGGGTGCTGCTGCGCTTTTTCCATTGTGGGTAGCTGCTCCATGTACTGGTAGCTGCTCTGCGAGCAGCTGGGGCTGTTTGGGGTAATCCCTCCTCCCACTCACCATGGCTTTCCACACCTTAACAAACTCAGCGGGTCTCTCCTTGTGTTCCCCAAGTCCCAGTGATTAGGGGTAGGGTTAGGGTTAAGGTTAGGGTTACGGTTACAGGATGGCAGTTTTTTTGTTTTAATAGTTGTAAGTTGATCAGTTGTAGGGGAAGCAACACCAGGATCATCGATTTCACCATCTTGGTGACATCATATTCCAACAGCAAATGTTTTCTTTAAAAGGCCAGCTAGTAAATATTTTAGACTTGATGGACCTCATGGTGTCTTCCATAACTATTTAACTGTGCCATTACGGTGTAAAAGCAGTCATGGAGGATATGTAAACAAGCAAATGTAACTACAATCCAATAAAATTTTATTTACAAAACAAAAAAATATAGCAGGCCAGATTTGGCCCGTGGTTGTAATTTGTCAATCCCTACTCTAAAGTGATGGTTCTCAAACTTTATACTCATATGTGCATCAGAGTATAGAATTTGAGAACCACTTTTGGAACTGGTTTAAAAGGTAGATTCATAGGCTCTAGCCAATCCCTACAGAATCAGCGTCTCTAGGGATGGGGCGTGAGAATCAGCAATTTTTAATAAAGTTCACAAGCGGTGTGTGAACCACACTTTGAAAAACTCTGTGGTATGTACCTAGCGTCATCTAAGCTGGGGTGGCCCTACTGTCCTAGATGTGGGCCGGCACTTCCTGCATCCTGTGGCAGTTAAAATGCAATAACTGTTTTATCTTTCTTTGACCTTTATAGTAGAAGGATAGATGAACAAACTGCTGTTTTTGGCTTCCAGTCTCTAAAATGCATAATATAATTCTGCTCAGGTGAAACTAACATAAAATTTAGGTATGAATTTGAAAGAAAATCCTCAACCTAAAATAAGATTTTTGAATGAAAAATCTCCCTGAAATCCTTTACATTGCAAAATCAGTATTTTCCTGCTTAAGATCCTTACCAAAAGACAAGGCTGAATCTGAAATAGTTCCCATTGTTCTCCCTTTCTCTCAAAAGATCTCTAGCAGAGGCCTACCCTGTTGCCTGGAATTCCACTACTAACAAGTCATTATTTTGTGTCTAGAGGTCTTCACTTCACCAGAACCTCATTAAAACTCATGTAAAAACAGAAAGTACCAAATCTCTGTAGACCTCTGGGAGCTGCTCCCAACTTTAACAATCAATAGAAAATAACTTATTCAGCTAAGTTTACTTCTGACCAAGTGAAGAAAGTGATTTTGATTTGTTTGTTTTAATTGCCAGAAATCAATCACCCGATCAATCAAAGAGGGAGTGATGTTCTGTCTGGGGAATAGCTCCACCTCTTCCTCAGCTCTCCAAATTTTCCTAGGAAGGACAGTGAAAATCCTACAGTCAAAGGGATGGTCTTCAGGAACTTCCTAAGAAAGCAGGCAATGATCTGCAGATACATCCAGGAAATTCAGCTCTTACTAAGGCTTCCGCTGATCCTGGAAGTGGAGGAGAGTGCACCATGACAGCACAAATTCTAATGATTACTACAACATGGGCTTAGAATGCCTCCTACAGTTACCACTACAGTAGACAAGACTGATTGTCTTTTGTTAGATAATATTAAGATGATTCTGAATCATCTTACCTACATACCTACATGCATCAACACATACCTACAGATGTTAGGGAGAGAAGACCCAGAAATTTAAAAGGGACCAGACTGAAGTCAGGCTGAGATTAGAGCTCTATCGCCCGTATACTTTATAGATGATATGTGTAGGAAGTGGAGACTAGCTTTACAGAGTCAGCAGTCAACGTTTTAGGCAGCATGACTCTGGAGTCCAAATCCCACAGGCTGTGCTTCTGTCTGCGCCCCCTCTTTCATAGCAAGAAAATCCTGGCATTTTCTGCAAAGTAGGGAGGCCTATTTTCCTGCTTTATTTCCAACTTACAAAAAGGGTCATGAATTGGGGTCCCAGATATTAGTACAAAAGCAGTGCAAATGCCTAGCAAAGCCAGGGGACCCAAGGTACTTACCCAACCTCCCTGGCCCTGGATGAACTAACGGATGGCTCTGTTCCCATTGATCATACCTGTCATGGGGATAGCCACCTGTCTTGCCATTTCAGGAGCCATGCAGGCCACATACTCAAGAAGTTTCACTGACACTGCCAGAAAGGCTCCTTAATAAGCTAAGCTGAAATCCTGAGCACACCAAGTCTTACTGAAAGAGTTCACTGTGTCCTGGAATATAGCTCCTGCCTGAGAAGAGACATGGGATATATCAGCAGAATATCACTCAAAAAGTGCAGAAGGCTGCAGGTGCAGGAATTCAGGAAAGCAAGTGATTCTCAAAGAGGGACAAATATACAATTGATGGTATGTGAGGTAATCTTAGGGGATAGATGGGTAAACTCATTTTAACACTTTATTATTTTAATGGGTATTACAAAAATAAGTAGCCCACCAAACCCATGATTTCAGATATTATTGCTTAGGATGAACAAAATGAAAGAAAAACAAAATGATTTGAAAGTAAAATATTAAAGTACATGAATAGTACGGCTGGTCAAATTGTAAAGGTGTTGCTTGAATGAAAAGGAAATGTCTAGGAAACTCTAAAGTAAAAAAAAAAGAAGAAGAAAAGAAAAAAGATTCTCTTTCTCTTCTTTTCTTCCCAAACAATTTGGTCCAAAAGCCATTAGGTGGGGCCAAGTCAGATCTATTGGGGTATAAGCAGTCAATGATGGTCAGAGCAGGGTAGGGTGTCAGAGCCTCCCAAAAGCTTAGAAGGGCACCCATCTAGGAGAGTATGGAAATCTTGGTTTCTAAATATCATTCTCCATTAAAAGAAGCCAGAGTTCCCCGGAGATTGGCTGATTCCAGGTTGGGACTTGGAAGATACAAGACCTTCTGTAAGACATTAAGGAAGTGTAGGTACTTAAAGAATGATAGAGACACATCAAAAAGACACAGTCCAGATTGACAGGACTCTCACTAGCTAAATCTGGAACAATTTGAGCATCTAAATATATAACAATAGTAACAGATTACAACCTTATTGAATAAAACAGGAATTCATGGTTCCATGTTGATATAGAAATAAATTAATTGAAATTTTGATGACATATGGAATATTTACATAGTTTCAAAGTGCCTCTCTATAAAATACTTATTAATTACAAAGGGGAAAAGAGTAACTTTACAGTGGAGAAGCCTTACAGACACCATCTTAAATTATTAAAGTTAACAACACCAGTAATAGGACAAAATGAAATCTTGTGCCAATTGATAGGATGCAATGAAAACACAGCAACACTTCTATGATACTCCTACCAAAGGTGCATATCCTGAATTTATTCAAGAGGAAACATCAAACAAACCCAAGTTAAGGGACATTCAACAAAATAACCAGCCCATAATCATCAATGTCAAAGTAATGAAAATCAAGGAAAAACTGAGGAACTATTCCAAATCGAAGACTACAGAGACATGACAATTAAATGCAATATGTGATTCTAGCCTAGATCTTTTTTGCTATAAATGACATTGGGACAACTGGCAAAACTTGAATGGGATCTAAGGATTAGATGATAGATAACATATTAAAGTTAATGGTTTGTCTTTGTTTGAAGGAAATACAAAAGTATTAGGGGGTGACAAAACATCATGTCAGCTACTTTCTCTCAAATGATTCAAGAGAGAAATTCTTTGTACTATACTTGCAGCTTTTATATGAGTTTGACAATGTTTCAAAAGACTTTTTTTTTTAAATAAGGAAGAAAAAAGTAGATTCAGCTATTAGCTACCTAGGACAGGCTCCGAGCAAGCAATTGGGAGTAATAGGTCCAGTTCTGCCTGGATATAATATAGTAATACCATCCAAGCTGTGTTCAGTAGGAAGAATAAAGCATAGTGGTTAAGAGTGTGGTTCTGGAATCAGTTTGTGTTCAAATCATAGCTTCAACACTTACTGAGTGATCTAATTACTTGTTTCCTTATGCCTTAGTCTCCTTATCTGCTTACATGGTATCAAGTCAGAAAATACTTATTGAAGGCCTATTCTTTATTAGGCACTGTTTTAGGTTGTGTGAATACAGAAGTGAACAAAATGGGTTAGGTGTTTGCTTTCATGGTATTATATGCAGATGGAGAGAGGTTGCTCTAGGGACAATAGTTTCTAAGATAACTCATACAGGGGTATAATGACTAAATGAGATAAAAATGTCACATGGCAAGTGACAAGTTAATATTTGCTGTCATTGTTGATATTAATCAGCAACATCTCCTAGAACACTGTCTTATGGCCTTTATACAGAGTCTAAGTGCTACTGCCAGTAATCAGCATTCTGATAAAGCCTTTCTGCTATAAGGGCTTATCCCTCATTGCAACAGACTTATAAACTGCCTATCTTTTCTGTATACTTGTACACTTCACTGCTGGACCCTGGGGGGAAAAAGATGCCCACCCCCAACAAAATAAGTATTAAAACATGCATAAAGCATACTTTGCCAAGGATAAAAGTGCTATAGATATACTCTATGCACACTAAGCACAACTCTGATGAAAACCAGGTGAAGATAAGCTGAAGGTTGATCAGCCTATGCCAAGAGTTTTCCATCTCAATATCACTTAGGTTTTGATTAGTTCCTAAAGAATTTGCAATTGGAGAATTCCTTCTGCATTTCCTTGGATGAATATAAGCCCCCAAATCTTTCACATAGCATTCCTAGTCACAGTGGTATAGGAGTAGTAAGAAAAGGAGGTTTGAAATAGAAAAAAGCATCAAACAATAGCAAAAAGTAGAAACTTGACCTGTCCCTGAATGGTTTCTGCAATGACATTTTTGGCAGAAGCTTTCAATTCTCCACTGCACTGGTCACCCAACATCCGAAGGCGACCAGCAATGACAGCCACGTCAAAAAAGCAAGCTTCTTCTAAGACAGAGGGAACACATTTGTCACAATGCTTGAAGGGATGGCAAGTCCCAGAAATTTGGGCAATGGGGAACATTCTCCAGTTCTCTAGTCTTTTAAACAATTTTGGCATTGTTCTCTCCCAAGAACTTCAATGTTTTGTCAACATTAATAGTCAGAAAAATCTCCCTTCATTGAGAATCTTTTTCTCTTCAGGTGCTGTTGAAAGCTTAGAGTTTGTCTTTCAAAACTTAAGAGGAAATAAAGAAAGCATACCCAGATTCTCTTATTGAACTGCAATGACCATCTCAGGGCAGGGGCCTTACCTGAATCTGGTTCATCTACACAGTATAGTTGCCGGTTAGCAACCTGTAATGTTAGGTTCAAGAAGTCTCTCAGTAGAGTGTTCACAATACATTCCGTTTGCTCCTCAAAAGTTTGGGGCCTCTTCATTTTAGATATTTACTGCCGAGTCTTGCTTTTCCACAGTGTTTTCAGCTCAGTAGGAAGTAGTAAACCCGCAGATGTATAAAGTTTCCTAATTGCATATGTAGTCCTGGAACATTTCCCTCTAGCTTTCTTCAAAAATAGCTGCTCAGAAAGGTGGGACTTCTCTGAAGAGCTTATCCACATAGAACTGGAGAGACTTGTTGAAGACTTTAAGCTCCTTATCTCAGAACCACACCCTAGCCAGTACATAAGATTAATAAATAACTTTTACAGTTAGATAACCAATCTAGAACTGATACAGAACTGAGGAAGAGCCTCTTGGGTAATTTCATTAAGAAAAACTTCCTGTTAGGTTCTGTGTATGGTGTAATTTAAAGGAAGATTTTAAAGTTATAATAGATTAGCATTCAAGTTCTGATTATGGCATTTATTTGCTATAATCATATAATGGTTATTTACCAAGCACCTCTGTGCAAGGAACTATACTTGGCACTACAAATAACACAGAAAAATGACACAGGCATAGATTTTGTATTCATGGAGCTTACACTTCAGCATAAATGACAGATATTAAATGACTAATCACATAATTTCTTGTGCTGTTGAGATACAGTGTGCTATGAGAATATAATAGGGCAACAAACCTAGGGGATTAGGAAGGTTTCTTTAAAGTATTAACATCTGAGAAGAGCTCTGAAGGATATGTAGAGATTCATTAGGCAAAAAGGAGGGAAAAAACTATTCCAGGTAGAAGGGATAGCATATAAAAAGGCTGGGAAGCTCAAAACAAAACAAAACTTGGGCATTTGAGGAATTATAAATAGAGATAATACAAATATTTCACAGGGAAATTATCAGGATTATATAAGATAATGTTATATAGAATGACCTAGCACTGTCTGGCATGCGGTAAATATTAAATGCCTTCGTTTTAGTCTAAGGCCTAATGACCAGGATGAAAGGGATCTGAGATTTGCTTGCTCACAAAAGGATTTTCCTAATAAGGTTGGACTCCATCATTGTTTTAAGAAATCTCGGTATTAGACACTTACCTGTGGTGACTGCCTTCTTAACATAGCTAAATACAGATATGGGGTCTGGGTCACAAAAGCAGCACTCAAACCTATCGGCAAACCTGTCACTCAACCTATCACTCAAACCTGTCTGACCTGGTGAAATTATTTTTTTTAAGATAATTAATTATACATACATGTGGGGTACAATTGAAGTAATGTCCTTTTTCCAAGAGCAGGACCCACACCATTTAAAATAACCCCTCCCTTTTGTATAAACTCAGGCTGGAAAATGTGGGAGGGGCTGGGAGGAGCCATGCTAACTGCAAAATTAGCTTATGTTCTGTTGGCTTGCTTGCATTGGCTAATAACTCCTTGCGCGGTGATCAGGCGACTGAGTTGCCACGCTTGCAGCTTTAAAAACCTAAAGTAAAAAAACAGCTCACCGCTGCACTCTGAATTGGCTGGTGTGGTCCCGGCAGCTGGCAATAAAGTTTTTTTTCCTTTTCCATATTGGTCTCCGAGGGTGATTTCTCCCGAGCCTATAAATTTGGGGGCTCGTCTGCCTATAACATTTGAGGGCTTGCCTGCCTATAACATTTGGGGGCTCGTCCGGGATGTCCATTACCCCTCGGAGACCGACCCCACAGTACTGGGATTTTTCCCCACACTACGAAGTCTCTAGGGGAGAGCTCCTGAGAAGACGTTCCTCAGCCGGAGGCACAAGATCTTCTGCTGGCCTTCTTAGGATTTTCCAGCACCTCTCGATTTGGGTGAGTCGAGTCTTTTGAGGGGGAAATCAGGCCGGACTGGATACAGTCGCAACGCCTCTTCCCTGGACCCAGCTGCGGTCCACTTGGTGGCCTCCCTTGGTGGCCAAACTTGTGTATTGTCTTTGTGTTTGTCTTTTTATTAACCCCGTGAGTTTATGTTGTCATGAGTCTTGTTTTGCATTTGGGTATCAGAGCTCTGATTTAGGGACTTTGTGGAAGGCTGGATGCAGCACTACTTCACAAGTCCAGGACTCCCACGAGACATCATCGGGTCCTTTGGTTTGAAATTGTTTGGAAATTTGTTGTGGCCACTTGTCTTTGTCTTTTGTGTGTTGCTGGGTGTGCATATACGTTTTGTAGCTTTGTGTGTCTTTAACTGTGGTCATATGTAATGTAATAGTGAGGCATGATAAGTATCTGCCATCCTGTGTCTCTGACCTTTACTGTGCTAGTTATACACTTCTATGACACTGGAATCTGAGAGCCTAATTTAATTACTGACAAAAATTAGAAAGCTTTGGGCACCAGAGAGGACTCCAGCTACAAGAGGCAAGTGGCCACTGGGACTATTTTGCTCCCAAGTTTCTGCTGCTGGTAGATCTCTCCTGGAGTCCCTGGCCTAAATTCTGATAAGGAAATGCTTTATTCTCTTTATCTTTCTCTGATTTTCTGAGCCCTCTTCTGTTCGGTTGGATTGTATCCACTTCTGTTTAAGTGCACCGTGGAGGGCTCCTGACTAGGCTTTGTTTTTCTGATCTAAATCTGGTTGGTACTGAAAGGACGACAGAACCCGAGCTGACAGTTCACTGGAGAAGTTCCACTTTATTCGGGGGAGAAGCATACATTTATATAGAGCCGGGTTCCGGGAGAGGGTGGTTAGTACACGGGGCGGTAGTTGATTGGCCGGGGGCGGGTAATGATTTCTGATAGGCTGTACCTTGGCGCCAGCAAGATTGTTAGGACCCGGAAGAGAAAAGCGCCATGTTTTAGGGAGTGCCTCCTTTGGGGTCTTCTATGGGGCCTTACATTCTTCTTTATGCTGAAAACAGTGGGGAGAACTGCTTTTATCAATTACTGTTAATGGAATAAATTGGCCCCACCGATTGGGACTAACTTGAACTGGATGACCCCACTGCTCCTCTTTTCTCTTTGTTTGCTTGGTTAGACATTTAGTTGAGTACCAGCAATCTGAATAAGCCCTCCAATCCTGTTGGCATACAACACAGATGCCCTCTATTCCATGCCATTGATTGGTACCATAAGTGTGGAGTATGACAAGTTACAACTTAGACCAACTAATTTGGTTGAGACGTCTCTTTGGGATATATGTGTGTGCACATGCATGAGTGTTTTGTCTGTATATATGGCAACTACTTCTGCCTGCTTTTCAAGCTACTACTTAGGGGTCATAAGATCTAAATTGTGCCTTTGGCCTTAAGATCACTGGGAAAAGGCAATGCCAAGGTGCAACAAATCAAGTGCCCAGCTAAATTACAGCAAAATATTTGGGAAGATTTGCTCCATTTGATCTGACTAGAAAAGAAAACGTTCTCTGCATTTGCTTTGAAAAGGCTTTCATACTTGCCTTGCAATGTAAATTTGTCTCCTTGAAAAGTCCCACGTACTTTGCTTTGCAATGTAAATTTGTTACCTTGCTTTCTCTAAAAAAGATAAGCTTTGGCATTTTTCAGAAATGCAATTTAAAATCAACTGTCTGTTTTGAACTAGCAAGTTTTCTATTTTATCTGTCTCACTAACATTGTAAACAAAACCTATATCAATTAATAAAGGTATAGCTTGATGTAAAAATTAGACAAATATAAATGGGTTAAATGCTTACAAATAAAATCGTAATTTCAAATTGCTTTTCAGGAATTTGAAATCTTAAATTGTTATATTAATAAAATACTAAAACATTAATTATTATATAAGTTTCTGTTTATATTTTAATATTTTGTTTTTATATAATACAAAAAAACAAATATTTGAATCTGTTAAAATTAAAACATGTCTCTTCAGAAGTTAGAAATAGTTTTTTATCTACAAATATTAATATAAAACAATTCAAAATTGCTTGCTTCACAGGTTTGTTACTGGAAAATTGAAGCTAATGAGTCAATTATAGTCAATATGCATAATTCAAACTACTAGGTATAAAGACTTTTTAACGGAATATTTTTCATAAAGATACATTTTGGTAAATGTTCTTAAAAACAAAGGTAATATGGTTTTTGTTAAAAAAATTTTTTTGTCTGAATTAAAAATAAAGGGTTTATGAGAACTAGTAAAAAGTTTATGATAATCTTGTGTGATCAAAAGTAACTGAGATTAGATTTGTTTATAAGTTTTTATTAAAATTAGTTGTAATATTAACAGTGCACTGGTACAAAAAATAAAATTTGGTTTTCTTCTTAAAATTTTCCTATAATGTTAATAACAGATAATAGAAGGTATTTTCTATAACTCATGGAAACTCAAGATTGCTGCCTCATAACTTTAACCTTGTTAGAGACCTTTGAAACTACTTAATAAACCAAGTTTTGGGGCTGGAAAAACCATAAATACTTATTTGGTAAAAATAGCTGAGGGCTGACCCCGTGGCGCACTCGGGAGAGTGCTGCGCTGGGAATGCAGAGACGCTCCCGCTGCGGGTTCAGATCCTATATAGGAATGGCTGGTGCACTCACTGGCTGAGCGTGGTGCGGGCGACACCAAGCCAAGGGTTGCGATCCCCTTACCGGTCACGAAAAAGACAAAAAATAAAAAACAACAACAAAAAAAATAGCTGAGACTCAAACTGGGCTTTGTATAATCTGCTCTAACAAATGGACCCGCATTTACTAGCATGTATATATAAAAATGTTTTTATCAGTGTACATTTTTGCCTGGGTTTACTAATCAAACAAGATTATATTTGTCTTTACTAGAGGCTTTTAATTAAAAACCCAGCGAAAACCAGAAAAATCTTTCTCTATGTATAAGTTTTAGGCAAATTAGGTCAATTTAACATTGATAATAAAGAAACAAATATGTGAAAAGGAAGTAATTTTAAAAAGGCTATAGATGTGGGGATATGGTTATGGTTGGAGGGGCTAGAGAAAAAAAACTAACTTTTATGTAAGAAAGCATCTGGTACAGTGTATTTCTGTCCTAGAGTAAAATAACTGGCTATTTAGAAAGTAGGAAGTATAGGACAAAAACAGAATGTCTGATTAAGTCTTGGTAATGGTTTAGGTAGATAAATTTGTTAAAAGGGTTTTACAGTAAAAAAAAAATTAATTAACTGGATTTAAAAACAAATTATGTGTGAGTTTTTCTAAAAATTAATGTCAAAAGTATTCTAATACAGGGTTAGAACTTGCTCTCCTGTGAAGGAAACAACCAGATTTTCTAAAAAACACTTGATTGCTCTTAATACAAAATTGTAAAAAGTTTTTCTTTGTCTTTTAGATAAGTGGCCTAGAGAGTTTATTTCATGTTTTATCATGATAAGTTCTTGTGCTCTCTGCCTTCAAAACCTTTTGTCACTTTGGTTTTACTTTTTGTAATAATTTGTGATTTTATTCAACTAAGTGTTTTAAGCTTTTTTGTTATTTAACACAGCTTTCCAACACTAAATTCTGAAAGTTTAAAATAACTTTAAGGAATTCCAAGGGCCCTGGAGCTCCTCAAAGGATATATAAAAGATGTATCGGAACTAATTGGCTTATTTAATAAATTAGACTATATGGGAAAGCATTGTCAGTACTGAAGGTGTTATGGATATGTGTTCCAAAATCTTGTAAGGTTCTTAAATATTTGTGTCTTAATATAAATGCTACCGGTCATAATCTTGGCTTAATTATAATCTTAAAATGTTATGTCTTCAAATATTTCATGAAAAAAAACTCTGATAGGTACAGTTTCCGACAAACTTTGAGTTCATAGCTTTAAACTGAAGTTCCAAAATTCTAATGAAGAAACTGATGCTTATATGAAATTGGTCACAAAGGTCAAAATAACAAAAGTTAATTGGTAGGCTAATTAAAAGAAATTATAGTTTTTTTTACAATTTCTTTATTTTGAAACACTGATGATTCTCTTAATGTTTTGTTTTGTAGATCTAAGAAAATCTTTTAAGGTATAACAGCTTGCTAAAGTATATGTTTATGAACAAAAATTAAAACACCTTTCTACTTGATCCCTCCAAGATTAAAAAAAAAAAAAAAAACTATTCACAAGTTGTTTTACAGCAATACAGTTATTTGTATAAATTCAATAAGAATCTGTTCTTTTTGTAACAGGACCCAATTGGAAACACTGGTTATTTTACCAAGGTTTTGACTGGAATATCATACCTTCAAACATGACCAGACTGCCTTAAGGAATTAAGGTTTGACCCTTTTATGGAGCCAATAAAAAGTCCCTTGGAGAGACTGGCGTGATACCTTGTCTACATAATTACAAGGTTCCTGGTCTTCCAGTAAGTAAAGAACGTAACTTTCTGACAGGCCAGAACCTTGATATTTTGGGGACTTCCAGAAGAGAGGAATTCACGCAACTCACACAGGTAATCAGAGAGTAAGTCAAATCCTTGGCTTGGCTTCCTAAGACCCCAATGGCATTTACAGGTCTAATCTGAAATTCCTTATGAATGTTCCAGCAAAGCCAACTCAAAAAAAAAAAAAAAAAAAAAAAAAGAGCTTTATGATAAGCCATTACTCTTGCTGCACTTTATGCAAATAATCTGGCCAAAAACTAAACTTATTTTGCAAATAAATTAGTCTTGTCATAGATACCTTTGATAAATTTGAAAAACTTGGAGAAAAAACTATTTTTCAAAAGGAAACACTAACACACCTGTTAATCCGATTCTAGCCCTGTGTTTTAATCTGTTTGTAAAGCTTGTATCTTCCAAGCTACAGTTCCAGGTCAAGACGGTGACAACCCAAGGATTCCAACCCAACCTTTCCTAAGAGGAACTAAGTCCCTATAAATCACTAAATCAGTCAATGAGAGATTTTAAGGCAGGGACTACGCCCATGGTCCACAGGAAGTAGTTTCAGAAGAAAGAGACCTCCAGCCCCTTTTACCTTAAGAATAAGGAGGATAAAATCTCTCAGGGGAGAATGAAACAATAAGGCTAGGCCCGTGAACCAAACTGTTAGGTCTCTGAATCTGACTGAAATCACCACAGACAGACTCTGCCCATGGGGATGAAAGCCCAAACTTACACTTGGTGGTGTGCAAAACCAGGGACTGTGTATAAAAACTAATGATTATGAGCTCGAAAATTCTATAACCCTCCTCTTTCTACAACAAGGGGGACTCTGTTTGGCATTAAAGGAAAAGTGCTATGTATATACAGATCATACTGGAGTCATTGAAGACTCCATGAAAAGGTTACAAGAACGCATCAGACAATGGGACTTAGAACAAGAACAATCCTCTAACTGGTTTGAATCCTGGCTTAACTTTTCTCCATGGCTAACAACTTTAATTTCTAGCCTTATGGGACCACTAATAATTTTCCTCTTGCTAATAACCTTGGGACCATGCCTTTTCAACAAACTCCTCAATTTGATTCGTTCCCGCATGCAAGAGGTCAAATTACTGGTTCTCCGTTCCCAATATGATCAAATCCCCCTAAATGATTGGGAACACATAAATTGGGGACCAGATATTGGCCCTTAAGCAAAGATTCACTTTAAAAATCCCCTTAAAAACAGTGGGGAATGAAGTATTGTCCTTTTTCTGAGAGCAGGACTGACGCCATTTAAAATAACCCCTCCCTTTTGTATAAACTCAGGCTGGAAAATGTGGGAGGGGCTGGGAGGAGCCATGCTAACCGCAAAATTAGCTTATGTACTGCTGGCTTGCTTGCACTGGCTATTAACTCCTAGAGTGCTGATCAGGTGACTGAGTTACCGCACTTGCAGCTTTAAAAACCTAAAGTAAAAATGGCTCACCGCCACACTCTGAATTGGCTGGTGCGGTCCTGGCAGCCGGCAATAAAGTTTTTTTTCCTTTTCCATATTGGTCTCCGAGGGTGATTTCTCCCGACGCCTATAACATTTGGGGGCTCGTCCGCCTATAACACAATGTTGACTTTCAATAATTGTGTACAATGTGTGATGGTTAGGTCAGGATATTTAGCTTATTCATTATGACAATATGCAATCATTCTTTGTGTCCATTAATCAATTCCTCATTAGGCCCCCTCCCCTCCCCTTTTCCACCTCTAGTAACCATGGTTCTTTTCTCTCTTTCTAAAAGTTCAACATATTACTGTGATTGTTGTTTCTTTCTTTCTCTCTCACTGCCTCTCTTTATTGTTTATTTATGGATTCTGCTCCCAGTTATGAGTGAGATCATTAACAGCCCCAACTAATAAGAGATTCAAGCATAAACAGTGAGTCAGTTCAGAATGGAATTTCTATCTTGCAAAATAATCAGAGCCAATCTTCTGTTTTCTGTTCCATTCTGAAAAAAACAAATGACCACTACACACCTATTAGAATAGCCAAAATCCAGAATACTGACAACACCAAATGCAGACAAAGATGTGGAGCAACGGGAACTCTCATTCATTGCTGATGGGACTGCAAAATGGTACAGCCACTTTGGAAGACAGTTTGGCAGTTTCTTACACAACTAAAGATACTTACCACACAATCCAGTAATCACACTCCTTGGTATTTACCCAAAGGAGCTGAAAACTTATGTCCACACAAAAACCTGCACATGGATGTTTATAGCAGCTTTATTCATAGTTACCAAAACTTGGAAGCAACCAAGATGTCCTTCAGTAGAAGAATGGATAAATAAACCATGGTATATCCAGAAAATATAATATTATTTACTGCTAAAAAGAAATGAGCTATCGAGCTGTGAAAATACAAGGAGGAATTTGGGTAATAACTGATGAGGTAAATTCATTAATTATAACAAATGTGCCATTCTGTTTGGGGATACTGATAATGGGGGAGGCTATGCATGTGTCGGGGCAGAGGTGTACAGGAAAACTCGGTACCTTCCTCCCAATTTTACTGTGAACCTAAAACTGCTCTAAAATGTCTTAATTTTAAAAAATGATCATAAATTGCTTTGGGGCTAAGAACAGAAATTATGTTCCTGTATAGCTAAAGGGCCATTTTCATTTCTCATTATCACACATTCTCTCTTGAAACAAAAGGGCTGAAACTTCAGTTACTACTAAGTAGGCTTCAGATCTCTAACGTCAGAAGGGTCCTCAGAAAATTCTAGGCCAACCTTCTTTCACACTAGAGCCAGCCATTGACAATCTAAGGATTCTAACAAATACATTTATAACATACTCACAAAACAACATACAAAAACAAAAATGTTTATAGGAGACCATCTAACTGGTGTTAAATAGCTTGCCCAAGTTCACAGATCAGTAAGTGGCAGAATAGAAATTTAAAACCAGGTCTGTCTTAACTCTAACTCAATTTTTTCCCACAATAATAAACCACCTTCCTTATTCCATTATTATGCTCATGGGTAAGTGCCATCTTTGGAATCTAATCCTGACTCCTTCGCATTATCTTGTGTAATTGATGTTAGAAGGCTACACAAACAGAGGACAGGCTCTCATGGGCAATGCGGAGTAAATCTTCCTCCTTTGTTTCCTTCTGTCTCAGCCTTCAATATAGCACCCTCCCAAACCGTCCCTTCCCTCTTGAACTGCAAGGTTGAAGGACTAACCACATACCTTCAGCCATGTAGTTCTAATATTGTGCTTCTAATTATTACTGAAAAATGAGGCCAGAATGGTTTCACTTCACTTGTTTCTTTTGCTATCCCCTGGCCACACAATTTACATCCCTTCCCCAAAATACTCTCTCATTATATCATTGGCTCCAAGTCCAGGATCTTGTCATCTGCACTAGATGTGTATGTGGATGAAGATCCTCAGATGCAGCTCCTTTCAACACGGAGATCTCTAACTAAGAAAGCAAGTTATGTGTTCCTTCTCCACCAAACACCCAATATCTGAAAAAGGGATAGAATAATTGTAAAGTTAACTCCTATACAAAAAGAGAGTGAACAGAGACATATAACAGTCACTGTTCCATAGCAACAGAATTATGGTCAGTAACCATGCAAATGATGGCCTCTGCAATGTTCCAAAACACCACTGTCTTCATGGTTACTCATTACACGCATTACATACTGCTTACTTACCAACTAAAACTGACATTAGAAGGCCATTATTCTAGGAGCACAGTATCAACTATCCTCATGGATTTTAAAAGGTAAACAACTACTTATATCACATCATCAAACCACATGTCTGTAGAAGCTAGAGAGAGCTCCTTGAGGGAAGAAATATTAAAGAATTAACTTCACGGTATAATTGAGCTTTGGTCATTTTTCTTATAAATTACTAATACAGGCTACAGGAGAAATCAGTTCTTCATTGAGATTATTTTAAAAGGACAATTTCTAAAAGCAACAATTGCATATTCTGTTATGTATGCCTCTTACATTACAGAAAAGCAACGAAGTAAAACTTAATCTTCTAAAAGCTCCAATAGTTGGGATCATTTTATTTATATTATTTATGTAATTGCTTAGCTATATCTAATTTTCTTTAGGTGGATATTTCAATGATAGTCTTTAATTTTAAAACGTCAATCAGTACCACCTGTACGCTGTTTCCTTGTCACACTTTAAATTGGCAGCTGTTTATACTTTAATTTGATTTCTTTTAGTACCAGTCATGTGTTGCGTGTTTCAGTGAACAATAGACCACATATATGACAGTGGTCCAATCATATAATAATGGAGCTGAAAAATTTTTATCACCTAGTGATACCTTAGCCATTGTAACATTGTAGTACAATTACTGTACTTTATTTTTTCATAAATTTAGTGTAGCCTAAGTGTACAGTGTTTATAAAGTCTAAAGCAGTATACACTAATGTCCTAGGCCTTCACATTCACTCACCACTCATTCACTCTTTGACTCACAGAGTAAATGCCAGTCCTGCAAGCTCCATTCATAATAAGTGCCCTATACAGGTGTACCATTTTAAATCTTTTTTACTGTATTTTTACTGTAGCTTTTCTATGTTTAGATATATTTAGATACACAAATACTTACCATTATGTTACAACTACCTACTGTTTTCAGTACAATCACATGCTATACAGATTTGCAGCCTAGGAGCAATACGCTATAACATACAGCCTAGGTGTGTAGTAGGCTATATCTTCCAGGTTTGTGTAAGTACACTCTATGATGTTCATACAATGACAAAATTGCCTAATGCATTCCTCAGAACACATCCCCGTTATTATTATGTTATGCAGGACTGTCACAGTTTACCTGAGCAAATAAAAATACAGAAAATGCACTTCTGAACCTGTCCCGTTCTGATCCCTCTCTTTCCAGTCCCTTGGTATCCACGGTTTAGATCAGTGGTTCTCAACTAGGGGCAATTTTGCCCCGCAGGGGAACTTTGGCAATGTCTGGAGATATTTTTAATTATCACAGCTGGGGATTCTACTGGCATCTAGCAGGTAGAGGCCAGAGATGCTGCTAATAATCATCCTACAGTGTACAGGAAAGTTCTACTCCACCCCCATCCCAACAAAGAATTATCTGTCCCCAAATGTCAATATTGCCACTTTTTAAGAAATACTAGCCTGGATAGAATTCCATTATTTTCTGTATAATTGATACAATATAATAAAACACACTTCAAACATCAATCCCAAAACATCATTAGAATCTAATTACTTACAGCCATTCATTCAATAAATATTTACTGATTAATACTACGTGGCAGGCACTATGGAAATAGAAGGAAAGAAAAACAATCACTATCCTTAAAAGTTGTCCAGTGGGGGAGACCCTTCAACAAACAACTCACAAAACCCAGGCTCTTACAAGAAAATTCAATACTGTCTGTTATGTACTCCTATTAAGAGTCTAGTTGAGAGAAAAGATGAATGAAAAATTATCTGAAGGATATTTAGTCCATCAATCTATCTAGGTAGCAGAAATCCCTGAATTAAGCTGAATGATGAAGGCTGTATACTTGGGTCATGTTACCTTAAGTCCTTGAAGAAATGCCTTCATTAAGCTCCACATTAGTTATGCTCTCTGCTTTCACTGAAGAATACTGGACAAAACAATTATGTGAAACCCTTTACCAACTTCCCATGGGATTTCGTACGTATCTTAGTACCACCCAACTCAAGTTACATGTAAAGTTACATGTAAATTTCTTTTAGAAATTAAAATTGGAATGTTTCTTCCTCTCTTATGACAGTTATATAACGGTTTCCCTTCACTCTGACTGCCAAATCACCTATAGAGCCAAATCTGAGGCTCAATTATATCATCTACGTAGGCCCTTAAGGACTGAACATTTGTTTATTTCCCCATCCCCAACCCAGCTGGTCTTAACTGGTATTTTCATTGTCCCCATTCTGGATTCTCTGATCTTATAGTTTACCATCATTTTATTAGATCTGTTCTTGCCATAAGTTGTCTCAATGTCTAAAATGTAGTCAGGTATGAATAAAATTAAAAGTGAGGACGAGACAAGAAAATAATTACAGTAGTACTGCTACATGCATGCGCTGGCTGCTTTGATAGCTTGAATGAGACGCCTAATGAAGGCAGTGAGTATCACAGAAAACTTCCTGAAGGAGCTCATGACTGAAGTGAACTCTGAAGGATAGAGTAGGTATGAACTAAAGAAGATACAAGGGCAAGGAAATGTTCTAGCAAGAAATAAAAGCTGGTGTTAAGGCACAGAGGTGAGAGAGAGCCTACTGCACTCAGGATTGCAAGTAGTGTGCTTGTGCCAGAAGACAGGGTGTTCTGGGAATGGCAAGACATGACACCAAAGAGGTATTTTAGATGCCACACTAAGGACTTCGGACTCTGGTCTAAAAGCATGATGGGATATATGAGGACAGTCAGGAGTTCACTATAAAAATCCAGGGAAGAAAAGATGAACCCCACAAATGATGATCCCCATCAGTTTCCACAAATGTCAGGCATTTTAATTAGTAATTCAATCTCTAAAATTGATTAGAAAAGAACCCAAATCCCATCCTCACCCCATCCCCATCCCCTTACCAACATTAACCTTTACAATATCACCACTGAAAGATGGGGTCAATCACCAATAGGCATGAAAGGAATAAGTCAATGGTCTTTGAACAAAAACACAAGAATCCTGATTCCTAGATTTCCCATTCTCCTTTGATTCTGATGTTATCTGGACTTACAAGCAGCTCTATTAAGACTAAGGAACTCTGTTATTTATCTCACTCAGGACAAGCAGCAAGAATCTGTTATGATTTTATGTCTCCAATTGTTCCAATCACAGCTTCTAATACAGAAATAAAACTGTTCAGTGTCTCAGTCCTTGCCTCATTTTGTTTCACAGAGATCTGCATTTCTGCGTTCTCAGGCTCCAGCAGTAGTTCTGTTAAGAACAGACAGCCAGTATCATCCTGAGCACTGAGGTAGGCTTTCCACGGCTGAGTCCCAGCCCTGCTCATTGCAATGGTCTGGATGTTCACGACTTGCAGAGCCATCTGGAGGGTGTCAGGATGGACTGCTCCCTGCCAAGGCAACACTTGCTGATGAGCAACTTCAAGGCTAAGCCAAGTTTTCTCAAAATACTCAGCAGTAACCTGGCAATTGGGGACTAGCATGAGGGCTCCAGAATCAGAGAGTTCTTGTGCCGTCTCCTTGTTCTCTTCAGGAATCAGGGGTCCTAAAAGAGTAAAAAACCTTGTGTAAGAACTGTTCTTAATCTGTAGGAGCTACATTTTTTATTTTTTTATTTTTTAGGAGCTACATTTTTTAAATCTAAATTCCTGAAAGTACACAGTGTGACTTTTGTCTTTGGATAAATGGCTTACATAACCAATGATGAACTTCTTTCTTGCTCACAGAGGCTTCAAATTCAGGCAACAGTCTGAGATTTAGTTAGCGTACTCTTATTTTCTACCAGTCATTGAAAAAGATAGAGATTTATCATGAAAAGATGTAAAGTAAGCACAAATTTTACCTGATGTAGTAAAGGATGCAGTGTTAGGAAGTTCTGGGCCACGACGCTCTGCCCCCTGGCATTTAGAGATAGCTGCCCAGCGGGCTTTGCCATACACTGGCATGAGTGTGTTGAAGTCTGAGGCCCAGCTATTCACAGGTCTTTCTGCCTGGTCCTCCAAAAGTCCAAGAGAAGGGTCAGACTTAGGGCTACACAGGATCCGCTTAACTTGATCAATGCCAACTAAGAGGAGGCGATAATAGAAGAGACCTCGGTCCCGTACACCCATATCCTTTTCTTCCTCTGAGGTAAGACAACAGATTGAGTTAATTAAAAACAAAAAAACTCTTCTCCTACCCTGTGCTAATCATAATAGGAGGGGAAAAAAATGAGGAAGGGAGGAAAGCCTAGAAAGCATTAACATTTTCTTCTTGGGCCCCAGACATGACTCACCAAACAATGAAAGCGGTGAGAATCTTTATTACAGGTCATGGCAAGTACTATTTTTTTCTGAAAAACCTACCTATACAGTAATATAACAAACGTCCCAGCATGTCCTGGCACTCAGCAGGTCGTGAGAGGAAAAGGCGCAGCAGAGCAGTGAGGAGCTCCATCTTAACAGCTGGAAATGTCTCTGATTTCACATTCTCTACAAAGTCCTCTAACACATATGGAGCATTGGGAATTCTTTCCCCGTGGACCCCAAGTAGCCAAATAAGCGCCTGCTTCCCCTAGGGAACGAAGGAATAAGAATAGGTGCTCAACACTTGGCTGTCTAAAACACAGAAGATAGACAGTTATTGGTTCTGCTTTTCCCCTAGTGCCTGCAGAAAAGGTATAGTCTTTCATTTACTTCAACTTGCAGTGTATTGATACCCCACTACACTCTCTATAACAAATAGAAATAAAATTCTAATGCACAAGAGGAAACACAAAATTTTTATAGCCTATGTTTATTAAGTAATAAATAAGGCTTCTTCAGCTTTGGGGCCTCTGGCCCAATTTAAGGTTTAGTGGAAGCTTCTTAAAGAATTTGTCTAAATTTTTCATGAAAAAGTTTATTAACCTAGAGTGTACATCAGAGTCATCTGTAAACCTTCTTAAAAATATATTTGTCTAGGTCCATCACCTCTGAAATATTTTAGGCCTGAAATAAAGCCCAAATCTTTGTAAAATTCCACAAATGATATTGGTTCTCATTCCAACTGAAAACTCTAGATCTAAATGTTTAACTCAAAACTGTTCAAGAGAACAATGGTATTTGTCATAAAAAAAGTACTTATCATAAAAAACACAAATAAATCCTACTTTTATAATTTATATACCATCTACATGCAAAAGAGAATCTGAGGTGCAATCAATTCTTAGTTTCCACTTCAGACACAGAGTAGAAAGAATAATTAGATTACATTTCAGAAGGCAGGGTCCCAAGCATTCACCCTCTGCTTAGAAGTAAAGAATGACAGTCTACCTCACTATCTTGAATGTTCTCCTCACAGCCGGGTAGGGCCTGACACACAGCTTCAGTACACTGAGGACACAACCAAATCAGGTCTCGGAAAGTCTGCACAACCACTACAACACAGTCCATGATACAAGAGCACAGGATTAGAGCCTCCATGCAGGAAGGAATCTTACGAAAATTCATGTATTCAGACTAGATTTCTTGCTGAATTTCTGTAAAATGGGTTTTTGAGGGGTAGTTGATAATTATCTGAGAAATGTGTGACATGGGTAATAATTTCTAGAAAGAATGTGTGCTTATCAGATTCACATGAGGATAAATGAGTTTATGCATGGGAAAGCACTTTGTAAAATATAAAGCTGTATGCAAACATGGGATAGTATTGCTATTGAATAATACTCTGAAGACAGTATAAATGGAGCCACCAGGACTGGGACTATGGTGAGGCAAGCAAAGTGCCTAGGGTGCAAAATTTTAAAAGACATGCATGGTTGGCACTTGGCATGAACCTGAAAGTGGGTCTGTTCTTAAATTCTGTATCCTGGGCAACTTGTTTGTCTTACCCAAGTCCAAGCCCTGGAAGCCACTGCCTATCATATATTGCTGTAAAGCAAAAAAAGGGGTGAAGATGGGGAAATAACAAGCAAAGTCATCCTAGTACCCTTCATTAGCTTTGTAGACTCATGGCAGCCTGCCGAAGACTCTCTATCCTATGAGATCTATAGACCCTATGCTTCTCTGACAGCAACAGATAATGATGCTAGGAAAAGTTTAAATTTCTATATAATTCATTTGACAACAAATATTTTTGAGTGACTACTATAGGCCAGGCACTAGAGAAAAGAATCCTAGAAAGGTAGCCATTACCTGTGGTAATGTGCTCTTGTCGAAGCCCCAGCAATTCTGTTAGAATCTGCACACATTGATCTGTGTAAGTCCTGGCAATGCCACCTACAGAGGAAAGGAAAGCAGAGAAAACTGTTAAGTCAAATACTAGCACCTCATTCTAAAATCATTTCCCACAAGTCAAAGAGGACCAGAGATAACGATAAAAAAAAAAAAGTCACCCCTTGAAGAAATAAGAACCTAAGTTTGCTGTAGAGGGAACTTAGGTTAAAAAATGAATTCTTTTTTTTTTTTCATTGACCACTAGAAAACTGAAAATTCATGGAAATAAGAATTTCCCATTGAACAAGGTTGAAAATTTACAGCAACTAAGGTATTTACATGGCAGCCAGATATGAGGCACTCTTTTCGTTGCAGCACACACCACACAGGGATATTCCTGCTGGGGACAATTGACAGCAGTCTCTTGACTGCAGTAATTTCTACTCTCCTCTTTGCTCCCTCTTCTCTGCCCCTAAAAATAACCATACTTTATTCCAAGTATGCGGGTTCCTTCTCCACAACTTAGCTCCCTGGCTGCTTTCATTTTTTGAGTGATTCTAGTCTTTTAAATTCCAGGAAGAGTAGTATAAAAAAGTCTATAAGATTTAGGAATTATTCTGTCTTGGTCTATATTCAGCACAACACATAGCCCATAATAGAAGCTCAATAAATGACTGATGAATTGACATAAGACTCTGAGTCAGAAAAGCTGGATTCTAGTCCCTGTTCAGGAACTATATAACGTTTTGGCAATTTAATGAACTTTTCTGTGCTTGGATTTATTCATCTTTAAAATGAAGTCAATAACACTTGTCCACTTTTCCTCACTACCTCACAGGCCTGTTGTAAGATGATATATAGGAAAGTACTTTGGATAGAAGACAAGAAAAGGCAACATAAATTTTAAGTATTGTAGTTTGAGTTACATGTATTCCCTATCCAGAAAGATATGGCAACACTAGTCTCAACAACAACAAAAAAATCTTCCTTCACCCTTTGTAGTCACTCACCCAATTCTTTAGTGCATGGTACTTTGTCTCTGAAGCAAGATTCATTCTCTTTTGCTCTCTAGTGTTGCTCTGACCACAGATTTCTAGCTGGCTGGTCTAGCCTCTCAAGAAAGAAAAGCAGCAGACACCTACCTATGGCAAAGACGGCAGCCTGTGCAAAGTCAGCAGACACATCAGTGCAGTACCCTCGAAGCTCATCTAGCACCTGCTGCACGTTTTCATCATTCACCAGCTCACAGAGCACCTCCACCTTCTGTAGCTTGATGTAGTGGGGCTCCGAGTAGGAGCAAAAAAACTTTTTGTAGTGGCTGCTAAAGTGACCTGGCAAACTATGCAAGATCTGTCGCACATGACACAGGGCAGCAAAACAGAGCTCACGACTTTCTGAAGAACAAGCAGCTAGCAAAGTTCCCTTGATGCGCATGAGTACATCAGTCTGTACGTGGGGAAACTTTTTTGCTAAGATCAGAAAGAGTTTGGTGGCTCCCATCACCACACCTGGGCTACTGCTCTTGAGAAGGCTGTCCAACAGATTGAGAATGTCAAACAGTTCCTCCTCACTGTGGGGTTGGTAGCGTAGCAGAAAGGTCAATACTTCGGCCTGGCCCCATTGGTCCAGTTTTGACATTCTATCCAAAAAAGAAACAAAAGCACTATCTTAACAAATTAGGACCATCTCCATGCTACTGCGATGGTACCAGTTGGCTGTTTATCATAACAAAAGGAGAATTCTTAAAATAGGCTGTGCCATAATCGAATCGTTCTTTTTATGGACTACTTAAAGTTTACACAAAAGAGGCTTTCAATTTCAAGACGAGTTGATGGCACAAAAGCACACTCATCCAAGGCCAAAGACATGATCAGTACACACTGGGTCTAGATTTTCTACGTTTTAAGATACAATAAATGGTTTAGTTTGGGGTACATAATGACTGTAGAGGAGAGTAGAACTTATCTCCCTAGGATGTTTCTGCTCTCTCTATATATCAACAAGAGAAACTAAGGGAGATAAAAGAAATTCTCTCAGTGAAATGTAAGGAAGTTAATAATTATGGTTAAATTTCTTTTTCTACCCTACGTAAGTTGTTTAAGACTTCTTAATTCAACACGTTTAAGACTTCTCCTTAATTCAGCCCATCAACAAGATCTCATCAGGATGCAGGTCTCATAATAAAAAGAGCACTGAGGCATTCAAACCGATTTAAGAGATGGTGGGCAATGGGCTTATTGATGACAACGCCTCCTTCCTGTTTCAGAATTTCCTCTAGAGACCTCAGGCAATTCACAACCACAATTGGATCCTGATCACGCAGTAAACTGTATAACTCATTTACCAGAGCACCATCTGTAAAAAAGAATGAAGATCTCAGATAAAAAAGAAAAGCTTCAGGGATAGAACCAGAGTAATAGCTCCAGGCAGACAAAGTTGAACTTCTGTTACAAAAATGACAAAGGCAATAACAAAGTGCAAGGCAAAAAACTGCCATCTCCAGACTGTCCTAACTAGCTAATGCAAAGGATCTCATTTGGGCCCCAAAGGAAAGGCTTCTCTAATCTCAGAAAAAACTAGGTGCTGCATCCTATTTAGAAAGACATGTACAGAAATAGGACCACATTATTATTTTCTACCAAAGCTACCTAATCTTTTACAAAGTAATACACATAATAGAGGCACAAATAAATATTGATTATGATGGATTACACTGAACTTACCCACTTCAGAGTCTCCATGAAGATTATGCATCTTGGCACAGCCAAGGACTGCCACCCTCCTGACATATGAAGCCTTATCCCGCAGACCGTTGAGAATAGGCTGTTGGATATATTCCTGCACACCAGGCATCCTAAGCAACACATCCTAGAGTCAGCCAGACCCTGAAATACTATTTTTGACAAAATTCAGCCCCTCTTCACTTAACAGAGGGTTTAGTATAGGTTTGAATGTGTATCTATCAGTTCATGAAGAACTGGAAAAAACCTCTGCCCAACATAAAAAGCCATAATTTGACTTTTCGTTTGAATAATGCTACACAGACAGCAAAAAAGATATATACATAAGTGTTTGGAAATCTTTAAACAAAACAGAGGACGATTTTACCAAGAGTGAGAATGGAAAACTCCCTTTAATAAAACCATATGATATAATTTATTTAGCCAAAATAATGGCTAAAAAACTGAGTTCAAGATACAACAATGTTTTCCCCAGTATTAAGAAACTCAAATTTCCTCATTAAAAACCTGCCTCGGGGCCGGCCCGTGGCTCACTCAGGAGGGTGCGGTGCTGATAGTACCAAGGCCCCAGGTTCGGATCCCATATAGGGATGGCCGGTTGGCTCGCTGGCTGAGCATGGTGCTGACAACACCAAGCCAAGGGTTAAGATCCCCTTACCGGTCATCTTTAAAAAAAAAACAACAAAAAAAACCTGCCTCATGACCACCTGAATTCATCAGCCACTGAGGACCAGGCAGGGAAGAGGGGGCTCACCTGAGGCTACACATGCTCCGTAGTGCCAGCCCTCGTACCATCGGGTTGGGATCCGAGCAGTCTTTGCACAGTGTATTGATGGCCAGGAGAGCCAAATCTGGTTTCAGGGGGGCATATGTGCACATGTACAGATAAACCAACTTCTTCTGAACAATATCTACGGTGGCACTGGCCTTCACCATTTCCATGAAAACACCAGACATGTCCAAGCCCTGAGTCATGTGCCTGAAACCAACACACATGGCAGGAAGAAGTAAAATACAAAATCCCCAACCTACAACGGAGGGAGTTTTATTTATACATATCCTGGGTATCCAACTAGATCGTGATCTCTTAGAGGGAAGCAACCAAGTCTACCTTGTCTATTATATCACACAACACTTTACACCATGGGCCTGCAATAAACATTGTTCTTCTAATCACTCAGCAAACACTTACTGAATCCCTAGCACATTCCAGTGAAATTCAGCTTTTATATTCCAGGGATATGCTCTTGGGACACAATCTTGAAGAGGCCTGGTCTCAGATCTCTTGGAACTCAAAGTCTATTAAAGAACCAGACAAGAACACTACTAATTACAGTTTGATTGGTAAGTATTTAAACAGAAGAAATGTACAAGATGCAGAGGAGATCCAGAGTTCTGACACTGCCAGGAAGTCAGAAAATTTTTCTTCATAGAGGAAGTAATACTTTAGCTGTATGAGCAGGAGCTTACCTAATGTGATAGAGAGATAATGATACATGCTATGAGGCTGTTCCTTGTGTGCTATGATAAGAAGTTTGTACTTCATTCTGCAGATTACTGTTTCTCAAACTGTTCTCCTACTGGAAGCAGCTGAGATATTTGTTAAAAATACATATTCCTGGATTCCATATCACCCTACTGAAATCAGAATAGCTGGACTGCATGAAAAATCTGCATTTTCTTTAAAAAAGCATGACAAGAGACTTTTCTGTATACTAAAAGAATTGTCACAGCTGTAGGCCAGAGTTATGTGTTCAGATTTGTATAATGGAAAAATTCTCACTGAAATGAGAAGGCGAGGTGACCTACTAGTAAGCTACTGCAATTGCTTTGGTAATGAAGGCCTGAAAGAGAATAGCAGCAGTACCAATAAAAAAGGGAGGATGGATATTATGAATTCATACCAACTGACATGAGAAGTGAAGGTCAGGTGTCATCAGGGTTGACTCCCAAACTTAGTCAGCTGGCTGGTGACATTCATCAACACAAATATAAGCCGAAGAGCAGGTATGGGGAGGAGAGAAGAATATTGGTACTATTTTGGACATACCTTTGATCCATCCAGGTGGAAATGCCAAGCGGGCAGTGGCATACCTGGATATGAAGCTAAAAAAGGAAGTGTGTACTATATATATTATAGATCCGAGAGTCAGCACTAATGTGTAATTGTTCAAGCCCGTGACATGAAGGACACCACCCAGCTGAGTAAAAGATGTCCAACAAGGGAGACTGAGATGGCACTCCAGAGCAGCAGAATGAAGACCAAATCATACAATTGCCATGTAAGAAAGTTCATTTACTCTTTCAGAGAGGCCAGGGGTAGGGAACTCAGATGAAGACTGAAAAGGGGGGCAGTGAGGACGCTAAGGGGGTTGGGCGATACCTAATCACTCGCTGGATGATATTCCGGTAGCGGAGCCTATCAGCCTGAATGTGAGGGTTACACAGAGCCTTCTTCAGCTCCTTCACCACGTCCTCGGAGCCAAGGTACGGCATCTCCTCCAACTGTCAAGGGGCAGCTCCCACAAGTAACTCGTGGTCTCCTTCTAGTCCTGATGTGGGACCCTGAATAAAGGAAATGTCGGTCAGTAAAAAAGACTAAAGTCGTGATCTCGCCCCAGCCTTGGCTTTCGCGGGCCGGAAGCCAGGCCCCTGACACTCACTTCAACCCGCTCTGCTCCCCAGCAAGCCCCACCCTAGGCCCTTCAGGCCCCACCCCGGACCTGCAGGCTGTTCGCTCCGCCCACAAGTCCCTCCCGCTAGCTCTAGGCCCTCCGCCCGGGTCCAACCCAGTCGCAGATCTCTCCCGCTCCAGTCTCAGCCTTTCTGGCGCCTCCTCGCTGTTGCCATCACCCATAGGCCCAATCATGCTTTGTGCGGAAGTCCCGCCCTTTCGTCAACAGACCAGACAGAGCAGCTGCCATTCTCCCTGCGAGCGCACAGCGTACCCGACCCCGACCTTAGGGCGCCCTTCCCCCAAACTCTCACCTCCAGGCGCAGGCGCGCGGCTCCCTCTGGTGGAGCTGCGCGGGCAATCGGAAATCCGCTACTTCGGCCTGGCTCCTCCCAGCAGCGCGCGCTTTGAGCGCCTGTTCGTCCTCCGCTGCCGCGCGGGTGCGGGTACCGAGCGCCTACAGCGATTTGGGCTCCTACCCCCGGTACCCCGCGAGCGCAGTCACTTCCTTCTTTCTTTAGTAGCTTTAGTAGCTTGTTCCTCTAGTGGGCTGGCTTTCCCTTAGGGTTTGTGGCCCTGTTCTTGCCCCAGCATGACTTTTTTCGGGGCGCCGTTGTGAAAGCCTCACGCAGGAACCTGCCCCCATGCAGATCCCACTGGTGACTCTCCAGCCTTGTCACCATGAACGGTGTCCTGATCCCCCACACGCCCATCGCCGTGGACTTTTGGAGCCTGCGCCGGGCTGGTGCTGCGCGGCTCTTTTTCTTGTCCCACCTGCACTCGGACCACACCGTGGGCCTGTCTAGCACCTGGGCCCGGCCCCTTTACTGCTCCCCAATCACTGCCCACCTCTTGCATCGTCACCTACAGGTACGGGGGACTGGTGTCAGCTTCCGAGGGCTGGTCCTGGTATCTGGATAGGGACTTCCGATCTGTCATAGCTTTGGAGTCATGGCGGGGGGGGGGGGGGG
>NW_007727163.1:234661-261529 GCF_000696425.1 Galeopterus variegatus | reverse complement strand
TTGGGGGGGGGGGGGGGGGGGGGGGGGGCAAGAGGACTGATTTTTACAGATGCAGGAGTTTGAACCCCAAAATTCATCCTTCGCCTGGAATAGGAACGTGGCTTCCAACTGACCGACTTGAGATATTTTAGCTATTAGTTGGGGCGATCTTTTAGTACAACCAAGGAAACTGCCTACCTTTTCACATAAGCCAGGCCAATGTTGCCCAAACTGGTATTCTCTTTATCTATCTAATGTGCTGGGTAAATACTGTATTTCTCCAGTCCCCTCCCCACCCAGGCCAAACTGATTCAGTAGGTATGGCTGGTGTGGGTCCTGGAAATCTTGCTGGATTTTTTTTTTTTTTAAACAATTGTCCCCAAGGGATTATTATGATCAAGAGAAAGTTTAAGACTCCCTGACTAGACTATTTTCTGAACTCTTAAACTTGTACAAAGGGTGGGTGGGGAGTGGGAGTAGGGGGGGGGCTTTTTGCTTGGGAATCCCCATTACAGCTTCTGCTCCAGGGTGGCTCAGGATTTGGTCATCTTTCCTTGATTCATGTAAGGAATAGTTCCTGATCCAGGGAGGAATCAGGGAGAGGAGTCTGGTCACTGGGATGACCAATTTTTTTCTCAGGTATCTAAGCAGTGGATCCGAGCCCTGGAGGTTGGTGAGAGCCATGTATTGCCTCTAGATGAAATTGGACGAGAGACCATGACTGTAACCCTCATTGATGCCAATCACTGCCCTGGTTCTGTCATGTTTCTCTTTGAAGGCTACTTTGGAACCATCCTCTACACAGGTGAGTCTCCTGAGGGCTCCCTCCCACCTTCCCAGCCTCAATACTACTTTTGTTGATACTGCTTTTGTTTTTTATATTTATATTTATATTTATATTTTTATTTTTTATAATAAAATCCATCAAGGACTTTTTCTTTTTTTGTCCTTTTTTTAAAAATTTTTTGAGACCCGCCGCACCGCGCTCAGCCAGTGAGCACACTTGCCATCCCTATATAGGATCCGAACCCGCAGCGGGAGCGTTGCTGCACTCCCAGTGCAGCACTCTCCTGAGTGCGCTGCGGGCTCGACCCTTTTTTTAATATTTAAAGCTAACTTTTGTCATTGTTTTCTTTACCCCGTGAATCAAAAAACAACCTGCTTCATTTCTCCTTCCTTGTAATTACTCCACATACCCTGTCCCCCACCCACTGGACACACAATTCAAAATAACTTTAAAAGATCTTTGTAATTTGTTAAGCATTATGATTTATAAAGAAGTGAAAGACATACAAATCCCTACACTGAAGACAGAATATAAGTCTGGAGGCCTTCTAGCTTCATTACATATGAGCACAGTTACAGTGGGGACCAAGCTTCAATGACTTTGGGAGACCATTCAATCCACTACACCCCTAAAGCTCAGGTAGAATTCTAATCCCCAACTTGGCAATGTTGGGAGCAGTTTGGGTCATGGGGAGCCAGTCCCTCATAAATAGATTAATGCCCTCCCTGGGGTGGCGGGTGGTGAGTGAGTTCTTGCTCTATTAGTTCCTATGGGAGCCAGTTGTTTAAAGGAGTAAACTTGTGTTTAAACTTGTGAAGAGTAATTAAAAACAGGAGCAGGATGGAGACATTTCCACAAAGAAGCTATACTACACATTCAGTGCCAGGCCACATAATAGTTTTCCCACAGGCCAGTAAGCAAATACCCATCTGTTCCTGGAGGTGGGAGAGGCTTGTCTTCTATTATTTTGTCACTGACCTTCTGTCCCCCATATATTCTTCTTCCAGGTGATTTTCGATATACACCATCCATGCTAAAGGAGCCAGCCCTGACATTGGGGAAACAGATCCATACCTTATACCTAGACAATACCAATTGCAACCCAGCCCTGGTTCTTCCTTCCCGACAAGAAGCTGCCCACCAGATTGTCCAGCTCATTCGAAAGCACCCACATCATAATGTAAAGATTGGTAAGTTGTTTCTTTTCCTTTTTCTCTTACTCATAGTTAGTGAATGTAGGCTCTTTGACGTTTCTCACATCTTTCAAGTCTTTGTGCAACTTTGACGCTGTCCATGAAACCTACCTTGACCACCTTATTTAAAAATTGCAACCTGCCCACTCCCATATTTCCAACTCCTGATCTCCTACCAACTCAATTTTTTTGTTTTTTTATAGCACTTCTCACCTCCCAACACACTCTATATGTTTTTTTAACATGCCATTACTTATTATTTATTATCTGTTCCCGACTTTCCCTGCCACACACACACACACACACACACACACACACACAACGTAAACTCCTTAAGATGTATGGAAGTGGGAAGAAGCTTTGTGTGTTTGTGGAATAGAGAAGCAGCAGCCAATGTGTCAGGCACACAGTGGGCAAGGAGAATGGAAAGCTACTATGAGTGCTGCTTGCCTTTTATTGTGTGACTCTCCCTGCTAGAATGTAAGTTCCACAATGGCTGGAGTCCTGGTAGACCATTTTGAACTTGATCTAAACCTAGCCAACAAAGAGCTATTGAAGGATATTAACTGGAAAGGGACAATACATATATATTTTAAAATTGTAAGACAGGTGATTGTACATATCTCTGGGGTACAAAGTTGAATATCAATACCTGTGTACAATATGTGAAGTTCAAATCAGGATAATTAGTATATTCAACAATACACAATGTAATCATTTTTCATGGCCCTTTATCAATTCCTCTTTTACCCCCACCCCCTTCCCCTTTCCCACCTCTGATAACGTCAGTTCTCTCCTTTTGAAAGCTCAACATATTATTGTGATTGTTATATCTTCCTTTCTTTCTTTTTAAAAATTATTTATTTTTTAGCTCCCACTTATGAGTGAAGACATTTGGTATTTCACTTTCTGTGCCTGGCTTATTTTACTTAACATAATTTTCTCTAAGTTAATTCATGTTGCTGTGAATCGCAGTATTTCATTTTTTTTAAAGGCAAAGTAATATTCCATTGTGTAAATATACCACATTTTCCTTATCCAGTTGTCCAAGGTTGGACATTTAGGTTGGTTCCAACTCTTGGCTATTGTAAATAGAGCTGCAATAAACATGGGAGTGCAGGTATCCCTTCAACGATGACTTCCATTCCTTTGGGTATATACCCAGCAGTGGGATTGCTGGATTGTATGGCTATTCTATCTGTAGTTGTTTAAGGAACCTCCATATCATTTTCCATAATGGCTGCACCAATTCACAGTCCCTCCAACAGTGTAGGAGGATTCCCCTCATTCTGCATTCTTGCCAGCATTTGTTATTCTCTGTCTTTCTGATAATAGCCAGTCTAACTGAGATGAGATGATATCTTAGTGTGGTTTTGATTTGCATTTCCCTGTTGCTGAGTGATGTTGGGCATTTTTTCATGTGTCTGTTGGCCATTTGTACATCTTCCTTTGAGAAATGCCTATTTAGCTCCTTTGCCCATTTTTTAATTGGGTTATTTGTTTTTTTACTGTTAAGTTGTTTGAGTTCCTTGTATATTCTAGATATTAATCCTTTGTCAGATGCATAGTTTGCACATATTTTCTCCCACTCTGTAGGTTGTCTTTTCACTCTGTTGATTGTGTCTTTTGCTGTGCAGAAGCTTTTTAGTTTGATATAATCCCATTTGTTTATTTTTCCTTTTGTTGCCTGTGCTTTGGGGGACTTATCGATAAAGTCTTTGCCCATTCCTACTTCCTGAAGTATTTCCCCTATATTTTCTTTTAATAGTTGTATAGTTTAAGGTCTTACATTTAAGTCTTTAATCCATTTTGAGTTGATTTTGGTATATTGCAAGAGGTACGGGTCTAGTTTTACTCTTCTACATATGGATGTCCAGTTTTTCTAGCACCATTTATTGAAGAGGCAGTCTTTTCCCCAATTTTTATTCTCAGTGCCTTTGTCAAAGACCAGTTGGCTGTAAGTTTGTGGGTTGATTTCTGGGTTCTCTATTTTGTCCCATTGGTCTGAGTGTCTGTTTTTATGCCAGCACCATGCTGTTTTGGTTACTATAGCTTTGTAGTATAATTTGAAGTCAGGTAATGTTATGCCTGCAGCTTTATTTTTTTTTGCTCAGGATTGCTTTGGCTATTCAGGGTCTTTTGTTGTTCTATATGAATGTTAGGATTGTTTTTTCTCTTTCTGTGAAGAATGCCATTGGTATTTTGATGGGGATTGCATTGAATCTGTAGACCACTTTTAGACATTTTCAAAATGATTATTAGAAGAGGGACAATAGTGCACTCATTATCTTAAAATATATTCTGTAATTTATGAATTTATTATATTTAGTTTTTATTGTCTGACTCTCCCTGCTAGAATGTAAGTTCCACAATGGCAGGGCTCTTTCTTTTATTATGGATATATCCCAGATACCTATATTAATGCCTGACACATAGTCATTCAATAACTTGTTACATGAATGGACGAAATTTATCAGCTTGTAGGTATTTAAAGGAATGCTGTGCTTTAAATTAGGTACGTTGAAAAAAATAGGTGTATGCTTGTTCTAGTGATGGTAAAAAACATTTTTAGGATTCTTCTTTTAAAGTTGCCTTTTGAGGTAGTTCATGATAATCAGTTTTTGTTTTAAAAAGTGTAATAGGTTTAGTTCTAAATGACTTTTTTGGTTGTTTCCAAAACTATAATAAGTCCACAAAAGGGAATAGATTTGCCACCATTATGAACATTTTAAAAGGACATGGCCCAACTCTGAAAGAATTTTCAAAGTGAGGTTAAACAAAGGCATTGAAAAAATTATATACCTTCCAGGATAATTACCAAATTGAGAATATCCCCTACCCTCAGAATTGCTTAACTGCTCGTGAAGAAATATCAGCCATACCCATTCTTGAATTTTCCCAGAGAAGCACAGTTGACTAGGAGGGTGCTGTGGAGGACTTGATTAATTTTGCAAATATATAATAAGCCCCCACTATGGGCCAAGTATCCACTAGGCAGTGGGGATATAAAAGATGAATAAAATGTGGTCTCTGACTTTGAGGGCTTACAGTCTAGTATGGAAGGACCTAGACAGGGAAAAATTGGGAATATATATAAAGAAAATCAGCTACGTTTGTGCCCAAAGAGTGAGATTTTGATCCATAATCAGGAATAAAGTAGATATAAAAGAAATATAAGTTCTTTTAAGGAGTTCACAACCTGATTGTGGATTTGAAATAGACCTTAAGAAAAGGAACAACTGTTAAACAGCATCTTCCATATCTGTTACCATAACCATTACCCAAATTCATGTCTTCATTTCTTTCTATGTAAGTACTATTTGGGCCTTCCAGTTGGAACTGCTGCTTCCAGCTTATTCTCATCCAGGCAGTCGAATAACATTGCTGCTCTTTATTTATTTATTTTTTTTCCAAAAGGCCTATTCTGATCATATTCCTATGATTAGAGTTAGCCATTTTCCTGCTTTAGACTCTTTAATGGCTCCCCTTCACTTACAGAATTAAGTCCAAGCTCCTTAGCAGTACATACAAGGTCTTCTCTTATACGGTTCTTACTTATATCTCTAGTATCATTTCTCACCAATTCCTTCTTTACTTTAGTAACATCAAACTGACCCCTCTAAAACTGACACAAAGAATGATTATGTTTTGTAATGATGAATATCTTAATTATCCTGATGTGATTATTACATATTGTACACAAGTACTGATATGTCAGCTCTGTGTCCCACAAACAGGTATAATCAATTACGTTTCAATAAAAAGAAAAAGAAAAAAAAATGTTTCCACCATATTCTTTCCTTGACAACTTAGCACAGTTGTCATTTTCAGGAAACTTTCCCTAACTTAATTGACTGATAGATACTCTTCTTCTGAGCCCTCATAACACAGTATACATATCTCTAACATTGCCCTTAACTGTGTTGTTTCTGGGTCTCCATGTAGATTGTAGCCTTGAGGGCTGAGACCTTTTTACGTTTGTTTTTACAGTGTCTAGCACTTGGTAGATACTTTCTTTTGTTGAACTGAATGAATAAGTGGATTCTGTGTGGCCTCCCTCACCCCCAATTCTCTGTATTTGTATCTCAGCTCAAATGCTCCCTGATATACTCCTTGGGTTGCCCCACAAATTTTGTGAATTTTTGTTAAACATTTGGTGGACTTATTAGGGTTCTCCAATAGTTTCATTCTTCCTTCTCTTACTTTCCCCAATCCTTTTAACATTCAGGACTCTATAGCCTGGGAAAGGAATCACTGCTCGAGCAGCTGGCCCTGGAGTTTCGGACCTGGGTGGTATTGAGTCCTCGGCGCCTAGAGTTGGTACAGCTGCTGGGTCTGGCAGATGTGTTCACAGTGGAAGAGAAGGCTGGCCGCCTCCATGCTGTAGACCATATGGAGATCTGCCATTCTGCCATGCTGCATTGGAACCAGACCCACCCTACCATTGCAATCCTTCCCACAAGCCGGAAAATCCACAGATCCCACCCTGATATCCATATAATCCCTTACTCTGACCATTCCTCCTACTCTGAGCTTCGTGCCTTTGTTGCAGCACTGAAGCCTTGCCAGGTGGTGCCCATCGTCGGTCGACGGCCCTGTGGAGACTTCTTTCAGGACAGCCTGAGCCCCAGGCTCTCCATGCCCCTGATTCCAGACTCTGTGCAGCAATACATGAGTTCCTCCTCTAAAAAACCAAGCTTTCTCTGGCTGTTAGAAAGGAGGCTAAAGAGGCTGAGAACCCAGGGTGTTGTGTTTGAATCCCCTGAGGAAAGTACTGATCAACCTCAAGCTGACAGAGACACAAAGAAGGCCAAGAAAGAGAACCTTTTTCCCTGGCCTGGGGACCTTGAAAAGCAGCCCTTTCACCGTCCTTTGCAGATCAAGAAGCAGTTGTTCCCAGACCTCTGCAGCAAAAAATGGGATGGGGCAGTTCCTTCCTGTGAGTCCCAGAAGATGGTGACTATGTTTGCTGACTCCCTGGGATTTTCAGTGCAATTGAGGTCTACAGATGAGGAGTCTATCTCTCCAGAAACCAGGGGGGAAATTGGCTTAGGGTCCCCCTTGGTACCCAGGGGAGATGATGATGGCCCAGCAGCCACAGGGAACCAGAGTGCCTGGATGGGCCATGATTCTCCCCTGTCTCACAGCAGCAAGGTCGCCCCTTTTCTAGCTGCTGAGTTCAGGAGCCTAGCACTAAAGTACCTTCTGACTCCAGTGAACTTTTTCCAGGCAGGATTCTCTTCTAGGAGCTTTGACCAGCAAGTGGAAAAATACCATAAACCCTTGCTGAAGTACACACAGGAGAGTATGAAATAACCTTGTTTTATCCAACACTCCAGTTTTGAAGGGTGGCTGATGGCTATTGAGGAGAGTTTGCTTTGTGCCTTACTTTTCTATCTTTATAGAGTTCATATGGGCTCACACTGGAGCAGCACTTCCTAAAGGTTCTTCATTGGAGTCCTGGTGCCTACGGAGTCCTTAGTTTTATAGTTGACTATGTTTAAGAAACACTTTTCATTATAAACTCTTCAGAGTGTGTATGAGCACATTAAAGATTCTTAGAATTCCTATAGTAACTTAATTTATTTAACTTTGTTTAACCCAGCATTTTTCAAACTTTTGTGAACATGCAGTCATCTTATGTGGGTGCAGAAAGAGATAAAGAGGCTGAATCAAAAAGGACCAGGTTATTCCCATTGTTTTTTTGTGCATTGTGTGCCATTCCCCATGTCCCCTTTTCCCTCTTCACAGATAAAAGTCCCTAGGTAGTTCCATTTTTTAAATTATGAACTGTGGTGCTGGAGGTTAAAGTGGTAGCCCCAAGGAGCATGTTCCAATCCTGAATGTCACTGACTTGCTGTGACCCCCATCCAAGTGACTTCCTGTCTCTGCCTCTGGGGGGGAACAGGAAGCAATGAAGAGGCCTTGGAACAGTAGTGAAAAATTCCACCTCTGCTTCCTTCATGAGTGTGTGCAGTTAGTGTCACTAGGACATATCTGGCACAGAGCCAGTAGGAGGGTTGGGCATTTCTCACCAGGGCAGTACCTGGAACTCAGCTGAACATTAAGGCTTAGGGTGTGACAGGCTCCCAGCTGCCTGGAGGTCCTGACTATTTGGCTGAAATAAAGTTAGAAAAGATCAAATGTGCTGTTAGATATCCTTCAGATTGTTCACATAGCTGGGATGTTTGTTGCACAGCCCCCACTTTGGTTTGAGCAGAGAGCCAGAGCACAGAGTCTGTTTGTTTTAGTATTCAAAGAAGAGACCAAAGAGTCAGCTGGCTGGTAGGGCTGGGGGTGTGCAGTTCTGCCCTGTCCTTCTGCTGTAACTGGACAAAATGCCAATCTAATAAGCAGGACAGCCAATACCATGGCTATGAGAGAATAGGCTCTGAGAGAAGCCAAAGACATGTGGAGCTGGGCATGTGGATGAAAACTGCTTCAGAATGGAACCTTGAGCCTTAACAACAAAGGAGGCTCCGTTTCTTGTCTGGGAGGGCAAAGTTTTCTATTTTTGGAAGGAGAGATGAATTTAGAAAACAAAATAAGTCCTTGCTCTTGGTCAAGCTGTACACAGTTCCCACACAGCTCTATTTCATCGATGACCTTTGTTGTAAGCCTCCCAAGAGCTTACTAGGAGCCACAGCAGACAAGGCATGTGGTGTGGCAGGAACATGGGCATTGGGCTTGAATCCAGGGAACCCTGGACAAATTGCTTTAATAGTAGATCCTCAGTTCCTCATCTGTGAAATGAACTGAGGTAACCAGCCTCTTGTGATTGCTGTGGAGATTGGTAAAATTCTAGCTCAGTGTCTGCCACATGATGGGTATTTCAAATGTTGGTTCTCGGCCTCTGGCTGTTCAAAAAAGTGATTCTGAATATAAAATAAGAAACTTAGGAAATCATATAAAAATATAAAGAAAAAAAATCAATTCTAATTTCTCCATGTAGGTCAATCGATAGCTTTCTTTTAGTCTTTTTCTTTGCATGTAATGTGTTAAATACATAATTTTTTAAAATGGGAATAATACTGTGTGTAATTTCATATCCTGCATTTTACATTCTTAATAAGCATTTCACCATTCATTAAATATTATTCAAAAATGTCATTTTGAATAGTTGTACAATACCCTTTATTAAACCATTCCCATATTGTTCAACATTTTGTGTACTTTTAAAAAAATTATGTGTATTACAACAAACAGCCTTATAAATGTACCTTGACATTTTTGTTTATTTCCTTAGAATAAATTACTGGAAGTGGAATTACAGTTTTAAGTTCTTGATGCAAATTGTACCAAATTGCTCTCCAGAAGGGTTTTCTTGCCATCTTTTCTTCAGAAGAGGATAGCATTAAAATACCTTGAAGACTGATTAAGTTTGAATATCATGAGAACGGTACACGTTAACAAGTGGAAAATCACGTGTTAAGTCAACAAATATTTACTAAACCATGTGCTCTAGAGGCCTCTAGCTGTCTCACTTCTGTGAGACCCAAGGGTGGCTGGAAGAGATAAGGTAGTTCTCACTACAGGGGCCCCCATATTGGGGTTATCCAGCAACAAAGGAGCCTGTCCACTCTTGGCACCTGCTCTGTCACACTTCTTCCTTGAAATGGGATCTATATGAATTCAGATGGAGCAGAAGCAAAGGCTTTGAGGAATTTAGTTGTTGGTGGCATGTTTGTGTTTTAATAATGGGAAAATTCCATACCATCCTAAAATAAAAATGTCTGACTTCTTATAATAGAGATCAGCAGTTGCTTTGTTTGATTTCTCAATATTCTTGCATATAAAAATGCTACATCACATATATCTTGGTTGTCAATTAAAATTAATTTATGTTTACAATCTAAGGATGACTCCATAGATGTATGAAGATCTTGACATCAGGCTTGAAGGTGCTGGGAAAAAAGAAGTTCCCTAGAGATCCATTAGTCATTCTTCTTGACTTACCTCTTACTAAGAAGATGTTTCTTCTACTCATAAACGTTCAGGAACCCAGACTATTCTGCAGAACGTTTTATATCCATGCAAGGCAAGCCATCCTATCCTTCCAGCCATATCTCCCAGGATCCTCCTAGCTCTGCAAGACAGTCTGCCATAGTGGGAAAGGAATTTTGAGTTAGACAAGTGGGTTGAGAATAGTGATCCTGTGGCTTAACTAGTTATGTATATAGTCTCAAGCAAGTTATTTAGCTTTTTGGCACTAAGTTTTTTTCATTTGTAGAGTAGGAATAATAATGCCTTCCTCCTAGGGTTTGGAGGAGAATAACACAGGATGAAGCAACCAAAGCACTTCACAAAAGAGTCATCTATTTTTTAAAAATGTTTTTGCCTTATCCTCCCTGCCATACCTTAAGTTCTGGTTACAGTGGAGTGGGTGACATTCCTAGTGCATGATGCCATTGGCAAATCCTACCTTCCAAGCCCAGAAGTTTCAAATGTTAGGCTGACCAGGTTTAACTGTGAAATCCTAATGCAAGGTCAAAATAAAACAGAAAAACAAGTGGTGGGTCAGAGGCCCAGAGTGTCTGAGGATTTGTGCAGAGCAGAACAGGTTGGGCCGAGCATTTCAGAACATTGTGGGTAAGCAAAGGGTCAGACACTATGCTCGATCTGGTTCTAGGTTCTTCTGCCACACCTGCTCTATAAACTGGCAGTCTTGGATCAGGCCTGCAAGTCTCCTTTTCAACTCCTACACAAGGAAGGCAGAACCACTGGAGAAAAGAACCATACAACTGGTATCACTACAAATTTCAGCCTCTAGTATCTTCAAAGCTGCTTCTCATTTCCTTATGTCCTTGATCCACCCCCTCTTTCATATACCTCAGTGGTTATTCCAAACCTTTATGACTCAAACTCTTACAACATATGAAGCCTTAGGAAGACACCTTTGAGCATCAAGGGTATCAAGCTGCAATACCCTGAAGCAACTTCCCTGGACCACAGGAACAGGTCTGGTCACCCACCCTCATGCCAGAGGTGGCAGAATTAATCCCTCCATACCTTGCCCTGTTTAAACCCCAGTCACTGTCAGGAGTCCAAGTCTAATTCTCAGCCTTCCCTACCCTCCTTTCACTACACTCTCAGATCTCCTGCTCTGTGATCAGCAAATTCCCATATGTCCTCAATATCTTTTTAAAAGTCTCCTACACCCGGGCCGAGCCCGTGGCGCACTCAGGAGAGTGTGGCGCTGGGAGTGCAGCAGCGCTCCCGCCGCGGGTTTGGATCTTATGTAGGGATGGCCGGTTTGCTCACTGGCTGAGCGCGGTGCAGCCGGTCTCAAAAAAGGACAAAAAAAAAAAAGTCTCCTACACCCTCCTTGCCTAAGTTGAAGACTGGCTCTCCTCTGAACTCCTTTCTGCCCAGCCTCTGAAGTAGAGGCCATTTTTATGTCCCCCCACCTCAGGGTAAGGAGGTGAAGCTGATGTCTTCCTTGCTCTTCTTGCTGCCTCCTGACCATTATTCCCATCCCTTTCTGTGAAAATCCCTTTGAAGTGCATACCATCTGACCATACCCCCCCCCTCACTTATCAAGACTTGGTCCACTGAATAGCCCTTCTTCTCCGCGACTGTCATTCTGAATGACTTCAATGCTCTCGCCACTCAATTCTCTTGACTCGTTCATCTCCAAAGACCTTATTCTCTCTCTGCTTCACCACCCTGTTATTACCAGAAATTGTACTACATCTGAGATCTCAGTTTTAACCTTATTTTCTCCCAGCTTATTTGCTCAAGTACCTCCATTGCCAATGGTTTGCTATTCGTAAGCCCTCTCTGAGCTTCACTTCCTGACTTGACTATATCCACGATCCGTCAATATAATATTCTATTGCCCCCTCACTCAGACACACTTGCCTTGAAGAACTCCAATTGTAGATAAACCACACTATCTATCTACTCTTTGCCTGCACTGAGCAGCTACACGTTGTTGGAGAAACCACTCAACTAGGCCAACTGATTTCATTTTAAATTCATGATCTCATACATCAAAATGGCCTTCCATGCTGCTGAGTGATCCTATTATGTTTCTCAAGTAGGCTTGGTTTCCTACTCTGCCTTTCTCCTTTCTTTCCCCTCCCACCCACACTACTTTCTGTCAGCAAATTCTGGTGTTTTCAGCATCTTTACCTCTACCGCCTGTGTCTAAGCAACCTTTGTTTCTGAACTATTGCAAGAGCCTCTTAAATGTTCTCCCTGAGTCCAACCTTGTCCCTCTCCACTCCCCAAATATAGTCTAATTCCCAGAACAGCCATGATGAGATCATGCTACTTCTCTGCTCAAATCCTCCAACGGCTTTCCAGCTCACTCAAAAAACCAAAGTTCTTTCAGTGGTCTGCATGGCCTCTGTGATCTAGTGCCCCATCTACTTACTTCCCCACTCTTCACCTACTCTCCTCCAGCCACACTGAGCTCCTTGGAGTTAGTCCAATGTGCCAGGTAAGCACTTTGCCTCACTTGTTCCTTCTCCCTACAGTATTTTCCACCCAGATACCCACATAGCTCTCTTCCTTGAAGTTTTAGCTCAGTGAAGTTTTTCTTATTTATTTATTAATAACTTTTTAAAAAACATTCTATGATGTTGTTGTGGAGCTGTTGGGAGGAGGGCGAGAGGGGAAAAGGAAAGGAAATATGGTGGGAGAACGAGGAAGGAGAGAGGGCAGGGTTGAGGCTCTGTGGCACCCCCCTCATTCCTGTATGGAAGACCAGGGGTCATTGCTGAGCTGGGTGCAAATGTCAGAGGGGTGTAGCTGAAGCCCTTGCTCCACCACTACCCCAGCTCAGGAGCCTGGGGCGCTCCCTGTGGCAGCTCAATGGTTGTCACTGGGCTGGTTGCAGGTGTCAGTGGGGCGTGGCTGAGGCCCTCAGCCCCAGACCCTTGGGACTGGCTGTGGATGTTAGGGGACATGGCTGAGGCCCCCAGCCCTCCCTGCTTCCTGGCTTGGTAGCTCAGGGGACTTCCATCCTTCTAGGTTTTATAGGTGTTCTTAGGTGATGTGAGACCTTTACTAGTTAATAACAAAGTTTGTCTCTGGTGTGTGGGTATTTTGTTTTCTCTTTCAGTTCTATATTGGATTATTTGCTGTTCCCACCACTTAAACTCTGCACTGGAACTAATTTGTTGTCCTTTGCTTAGTTCTAATATGGGGGAACTTCCTGTGGGGACCAGCTCTTGAGCTCTGTGGTTGAGCTAAATTGTTGCTTTGCTGCTGACTCCCTGGGGAAGGCTTTTGATGCAGCTCAGGTTTTAATGGTTGACTTTGTAGGTACTTCTGGGTCTTGTGAGGTCTGGTGTACCTGAGTTGTGTAGAAACTCTGGTTTGGGACTGAGTCCCTTCAGCAAACTGCACTCCCTACAGTTCTACATTCCCAACCAGTCTCCACTGAGTGATCCTACACTGACTGGGGGGCAGATCAGCTGTCCTTGCTGTGCCCCAATGTTCCCTCAGTGGGCCTATCTTCCCTACTGCCCACACTCCAAACACTTTCCATGGGGTGGGCTGTGTGCTTGTTCCTTTCAATGACTCACCAGCCTCTGAGTGGCTTCCTTTCTTCAGTTGTTGTGGCCCCTTGCTCCTATGTGGGTCCACGCAAACCCTGTTAGTGGTCTTGCTGGCCTGGGGGCCACCAAGGCCCTTTTCTTCCTGCCGACTCCAAGCAACCTCACCTTAAGGGCACAGCTGTGGCTTTTGCCAGCTCTTGCTCCGTGCACTCACCAGTTCCAGCCATGAAGCAGCCAGGGTTCGAAACGGTCAGGGCAGTTCTTTCTCTCATTGTGGCTTCTCCCACCTTCATGCACTCTGTAAGCCTCTCCTCCTCTACCCCTGATCTCTAGTGGTCCCAGCTTGGCTGTTGTTGCTTTCCAATAGTTGCAAATTGGTTGACCCATGGGAGAGAGTGACGCTGGGGACCATCTATTCCACCATCTTGACCAGAAGCTTTCTCAGTGAAGATTTTCTTGATCATCTTATTTAAAACTGCAACCACCCTGCCGGCCACTACCTATCTCTCCTTTTTAACTTTTCTCCATAGAGTACTTACCATTTTTTAATGCACTATATCATTGACTGACTTAGTTTATTGTGTGCCTCGTTCTACTAGAAGGTAAGCTCCAGCAGTTTTTTTCTCTGTTTTGTTCACTGCTGCATCCTTAGTATCTAGAACACATGGGAGACTTTTAATAGTAAACATTCGTTGAATGAATAAATATAGAAGAATGATGGTTGAACATCCTTTAGGCAATCTTCCCTCAATAAATACTATTTCTCTTAAACAGGGAATAAAGCAGAGTTCTCAGCCCTCAAGGAGCTCACAACCTTCAAATGCTTAGTTTGTCAGAAACTTTATAAATATTATCTCTACATCTTACAACTATCTTGTGAGAAAACTAGTTGCTGTGCATTGAATTGTGTTCCCCAAAGACTTATGTATTAATTCCCACCATAACAGTGTTGAGGGTGAGAAATTCTATTATGTAATTGAAAGGTGGGGTCATTAAGAGGTGATAAGATTGTGAGGACCATGCCCTAGTGAGCGGATTGATCTATTCATAGAAATAAGTTAATGGTTTAATGGGAGGTAATGGGCATGGTTCTGATGGCTTTATAAAGGCAGTAAGTGAGCCGGTTAGCTCTCTCTTGCTCAAGCCATTTGTCTTATGACACACTGCATTGGGGTAAAGAGTCACAAGGCCCTGACCAGATGTGTTCCCTTGACTTTGACTTAGCCTCCAAAACTGTAAGGAAAAAATTTGATTTCTTTATAAATTACCCAGTTTCAGGTATTCTGTTACAAGCAACAGACACAGATATACACTAGTGTCCGTAAATTCATTCATTTGTTCACTCACCGAATATTTATTGAATATCTATTATGTGTCAGGCACTACTGCAGACAATGGGGATATAAAGTAGTAAACAAGACAGAAAATGTCTTGTCCACATTGAACTTACATCACAAAAAAGAGAGACAGATAGTATACATAAACAAATATCAGACAGTAATAGGGCTCTGAGGAAAATAAAACTGGCTAATGGTGGTGGGGAGCAGTTTAGATATGGTGGTCAAGGAAGATGTCTCTGTGGGGTTGACAATTAAGGTAAGACCTGAGTGATGAGAAGGAGCCAGCAGGTAAAGACCTAGGGGTGGAGGGTTCAGGTAGTATCAGTACAAAGACCATGGGGTGGGAATGAACTTTGTGCCCAAGGAATGTCAAGAAGAATGTGTGTCAGAGCGGGAGAAGGAGATGAGTTCAGAGAGGAGGAGGAACTGGATCAGAATTGCCTTATGGATTTTATTCGAAGCATAATGAGAAGCTATAGAAGTGCTTTAAAGTAAGGGAGTGATATGATCTGATTTATATATATATTTAAGCAACAGATGGAGAATGGGGCAAGAATGGAAGCAGGATACCAGTTAGGAACCTCTTGCGGCAATGAGAGATATTGGTAAGCTGAACTGGGTTTTTGGGAGAAAGAGGTTTTACATTGTGTTTGGATATAAACTTTTCAGAGTCACCTCTTTAGTACAAGTAGCAACAAGAGAAAAGACATAACTTTTTCTCCACCAAAGCTTTCACAAAGGAAAATTGTATATGTAACCACATATATACCCACAAATAATATTTAAATACACATATTTGGAGGGACTGAAGAAAAGGAGAGGAAAAAATGAGTGAGCTAATTTATAATACAAGTAAACAACTGGAATATTTTATGAATTAACACTATTTCATGTAACAGACATGTATAACTGTGTTCTTAAAAGATATAAAACAACTTTTACTGGCTTTGGAGTCAATTCAAGCCTTGGGATTAGAGGTTACATTTCCTGACAGCCTAGAACTCTTCAGTAAAATAATTTATTTATTAGTATCTACTTTTTATTTTTAGTTTTATTGTTTTTATTTTATTTTATTTATTTTTATTGGTGGCTGGCAGGTAAGAGGATCCAAACTCTTGACCTTGGTGTTATCAGTACAACTAACTTTTATTTTTAAATTATTTAAATTGTTATAAAATTTTAGCCATAAAAATTTATAGAGAATAACATGATTCCTCATCTTTGAATATCTGCTTCTATGAGGAGAGATCTGTAAGATACAATGGAGAACAGAGCATAGTCAAATCCAGTCTGATTTGGGCCTCTTTATGTAATAAGTTGTAGTATTCTACATCCTTACAGAAGAGTGCTTAAATAAAAAAAGGTGGTTTTAGGTTCATGAGATTGCATCCTCTCTTTGAAGACTCCTAGTCTATACGTAGTTAAAACCTGCACTTCCTTTTAATCAAGGTAGGTCTAAAAAATTCTTATTTATTTATTGGAGTACGATTGACAAATATAAATAGTTTATATTTACAGTACATGATGTGGTTTTTTTTTTTTCCTTTTTGTCTTTTTTCATGACCGGCAATGGGATCGCAACCCTCAGTGTCGCACCCGCACCGCGCTCAACCAGTGAGCAGACTGGTCTCTATATGGGATCCGAACCCTCGGCGGGAGCACTGCCGTGCTCCCAAGCACCGCACTCTATGGAGTGCGCCACCGGGCCGGCCCGATGATGTGATTTTTTTTTTTTTGTCTTTTTTCGTGTCTGGCAACGGATCGCAACCCTCAGTGTCACGCCCGTACCGGACCAGGACCGGCAACGGGATCACAACCCTCGGTGTTGTGCCTGCATCTCGCTCAGCCAGTGAGCGAGAACCGGTCTGTATGTGGGATCCGAACCCTTGGCGGGAGCGCCGCCACACTCCCAAGCGGCGCACTGTAGCAGTGTGCCACCGGGCCGGCCCCAATGTGATTTTTGATATATGATATACTGTGAAATGATTACCACAATCAAGCTAATTAACATATCCATCACCTCACATTTATCTGTGTGTGTTTGTGTTGAGAACATATAAGATCTACTCTCTTAGTAATTTTCGAGTATCCATATGTATTAGTCCATTTTGTGTTGCTATAACAGAAATACCTGAGACTGGGTAATTTATAAGGAAAAGAGGTTTATTTGGCTTATGATTCTGGGACAGTTGCATCTGGCATGGGCCTCAGGCTGTTTCTACTCATGGTGGAAAGGGCTGTTTCTACTCATGGTGGAAAGGTGGCAGGCAGCCGGCGGGTACAAGCAGATCACATGGCGAGAGGAAGCAAGAGAGGGAGAGGAGGTGCCAGGGTCTTTTAAACAACCAGCTCTTGTGGGAACTAAAAGAGCAAGATCTCACTCAGGAACCCCTCCCCCTGGGAGAGCATTAATCCATTCATGAGGGATCTGCTCCCATGACTCAATCAGTTTCCAACACTGCCACATTAGGGATCAAATTTCCACATGAGTTTTGGAGGGGACAACACATCCAAACTCCATCACCATATTTATTGTTTCATATTTCATTTCTCTCAGAATCTCTGATTCTACAGGTCATATAAGTGGAGATGAACAGTAGTGGATTCAGGATATCATTTGGAAATAACACTAAAGAATTGTTCTGATGGATGGAGTGAGGAAAGAAAAGGTATTGCTATCTCCATTTTAATGATGAGAAAAGTGAGATTCATTTACATGCCCAGCATCACACCCTAGTAATTAGCAGAATCAGGATTCCTATGGAGGGTTCCAAAGCCCATATTTTTATACTGGACATCCTAGGATAAGTGGGATAGGTTAGGTAAAAGCCTATTTCACATTGGAAAATCTACCCTCTTTTTTTTTTTTTTTTAACAAACAGGATGCAGCCTCAATTCTCCAGCATTTTGATAGAGCACCTTCCCCTACCCCACCCTCAATGGAGAGAACCACTTGGTAACCACATCTTGACTGCTTACAGGTTTCATCAAAGTGAGTTTCTAAAAGTAATTAAAAATTAAGTTAAATTCACAGCCAGAAATGAAGATTGTTGTTTTGAGGTTTCTTAAACTCTATTCTACAGTTAACTGAATTCTAATGCTTTGAGCACTGTGAATAAGCATGCAGTAATTTACTTAGCAAAACAGTTATTAGTACCAATCACATGTCAGGAGTTGTGCTAAGCAAGGGACACTTCATTAGGGCCTTTTTGATTTCTGAGTTTGTAGAAAATGTAAAATGGCTTAGCACAAATAATATTCAATTATTATATCTCAAGTTCCTGTCCTGATTCGCTGCCCTCTTCCTTGTGGGTCTCTGTGTGCCTTCCCAGAGCATTTATTCTGGTTTGGGATGTTGCTTGGAATTGATCACAGGGAAAGATTTATGGAATGGGGTGCTAAAAATTTGTGTGAGAGTTGGCCAAAGAAAAGATGAGAACCTACAGAATCGAGGAGGCATGATAATGAGAAATGATAATGACCCAGGGAAAGGGAGAAAAAAGCCCTATATCTTGGTTTTGCTAAATAAAAGGTTGGTATATGACGAAAGTAAAAGAGAGTAAGATGGTTATGTGCAGAAAAGGGAGGCATTAGAAATGATTATGGGGGAAGGAGGGTCTGAAGAGTACAGTAACATGGGTTATATGAGAATTCATGGCATTTTTTCTTCCCCCAGAATAGTCTCTGGGGTGGGCCTGGAAAATTAGAGGTAAAGTCTCTTGCACATTGTCTCTAAGACCTGAAAACTCCCTTCTCCCCCTTTTTTTTATTGAGGTGAAATTCACATAACATATAATTAACTATTTTAAAGTGTACAATTCAGTGGCATTTAGTGCATTCACAATGTCGTGTAACAAATACCACTCTCTGGTTTCACCTCTCCTTTCTTTTAATTGCTTGTATTTGAATCCTCCTCTTTAATGCCATAGGCAGGCCCTTCATCCAAAGTCCCTATTCCATCAAGACATCATTTCTGCTGGGACACAGTCCCCAAAATGTCCTATTCTAACCCCTGTCACTCACACTAGATTTGCCCTTCATTAAACCAGTCGAGGAGCCAGAACAACTTTTCCTGGCTTATTCCTGTGAGAAGAGAAGTGATAGTGAAAGTAGTCAAAATGCCTCAGTTCATGACTTCCCAGATGTAGCTGACGTGTACAGCACAAACAGCTGCCCTGGATATTAAGAGCTGAATATGGATATTGACAAGCATCGATTCTATCAGTTGGACCGAACTAACCTTCCCAGCTTGTCAGTCACTTCTCATACTATGAACAACCCTATGCAGGAGCAACACCACTTCTGCCCCTACTTTTGCCACCAAGATCGCTGTTGCCAAGATCAGCCTGTTAATAGCCATCTCCACTAGACATTCTTCAGTCCTTATTATCCTCTACCTCTCAGGTCCTTTGAACACAGAGATTAGCTCCTTCTCTAGAAAATCTCTCCTAGTTCTCTCCTGTATCAGTTAAGAATGATTTTGGATACAAACAATAGAAAACTTATCTAACAGTGTCTTAAAGCATAAGAATATTTATTTACCTAAAAGGTAGCCCAGAAGTCGGCAGTTCCAGGTTCATTCAGAAACTCAACGACGTCATCAAGGACCCAGTGTTTTGATTGGTCTCTGTTATCCTCAGCATGCTGTTTGTCTTCATTGCTGCTTGTTGTCACATTTGTGGTCACAAGATGGCAATGGTAGCTCCATTCCTCATGTCTTCATGCCTCGTCTCAGGAAGAAGCCATAAACAGCAAAAGATTTTTTTCTCTCAAAGTGCTATCTTTCTATACAAAAAGAGATTTTTCCCAGGAGACTCTCAGCAGACTTCCTTTCATATTTCATCAGCCAGTACTGAGTTCCCTACTCATCCCTAGACCTATCATTGGCAAAGAGAAATGGAATTACCAGTTTTGGTTTAGACCAGTTGTGATTTATTTCTGAGTTGGGGAAGAGGAACTTACCTTCTTTGAAATCAAAGGATCTTCCTTCTCCCTGAACAAAACTGGGACTCTATAAATAGGGAAGCAGTAGTATAGGGAATGGCTTTTGGATAAGTGTGACAGAGATAGGCTTATTTTTTTACTATAATCATCTCTCTTTCCTCCTGGGCACATAGTTAGATTACATCTCCTAACCTCTCTTTTCAGCATCCATGTTCCAGAGTTTCCAGCAATGTAATGTGTGCAGAATAGATTTATGTGTTTGCTATCTCCAGGTCTGGCCTATAAAAACTTCCTATGCAATCATCCATATTTTCTCTTTCTTTTTTTAAAAATAGGGTTTTAAAAAGGGTTTGTTTAATTACTTAAATACAAGGATGAGGCCAGGCAGAGTAGGGGAGGGGGCACCACCCACAGAAAGCTCAAGTCCCTTGAGGCCCTCTTCCCCTGTCTGCCCTTCAGACACCACAACTGAATGACTAGAACCAGGTCCCAATGACCACCCTCTCCTGGGTGAAGGAGTGGGTGCAGTTCTCTCTAGGCCCCTGGACCCTGGAGAGGAGCCAGGAATAAAGTGGAGTTCTCAGCTTCCTGGGCCCTCAGACCCACAGCCCTACCCCCTGTGGACAGGTATAGGGCAGGGCTGGGACTAACCAAGAGACATTCAGACAAACACACAAAGAAAAGAGGGCCCTAGCCCCACCTCCAACCCTGATGGACTAAGGCATCTCACCAATGCTGCCAGGGAGAGGAGGATTTGAGGGCACAGTTGGAGAAGAGATGGAGCAGCCCTGCAAGGACACCCCAGGAGACTGAGGGCCAGAGGCTGGACAGGGTAAACCCCCTGAGACCAGCTCCAGAAGGGTGTTCCCTGCCTCCATCCCCCAGAACCCCAGGCACCCATCCTTGGGTCCTGCCAGGCCAGGGTTCAGTCCAGATGTACATCAGTGCCATCTACCCTCCCCTCTCAAGATCCCAATCAGGAAACAGAAAGATTCTGGAACAAAGGAGGGTGCCAGCAACTTTATGAAACCAACAGTGAGGGTACAGGCCCTTTTCAGGTGTCAGGCAGGGAATCTGAGTCCCTTCCCACTCAGGTTGGTAGTCCTCAGTCCCTTTATCCAAAAAGAAATCCAACCCAAGCTACAATGGGAAGACAGCAGGAAAGGACATGGCATGTTACCCCCAATCTCTTTCCTTTTTTTTTATTTCTGGCCAAATACAAAGGATCCAGTGGAGAAATCCAAGGCTCCAAGGAATGGTGAAGCCACAAGAATCTAGATGGAAGGTGCCTGAAGCCCTGAATGACTTCATGGAGCAGAGCAACACCCTCACCCCTAGCCACCAGCAATGGACTGACATGAACAAACAATACAATTAAATTGTGTTAAGCCACTGAGATATGGGGGTTGTTTGCTACATCAGTTAGCTAATGTTACCTACAAATAGTCCTTAACTTACATTGGTTTGACCTAGGATTTTTCAACTTTATGATTGTGCAAAAGTGATATGCATTCAGTAGAAATCGTACTTTGAACGTTCAATTTTGATCTTTTCCCAGACTAGTGATATTATCTCATGATGCTGGGCAGCAGCAGTGAAGCCCAGCTCCCAGTCAATCATGAGATCACAAGGGTAAACAACCAATACTTGTTATCTTCCTGCTGTTTGCTAAACCACCAACAAGTGTGGATGCCCCAGTGCCTTCTACTAGATATTCTCAAGACTCATCAGGAAAGAGATTGATTAGCCTGTTATGATAGCATCCCCATCATCCCCTAATTAATTTTAGTTCAATGCTTCAAACATTCTATAAGCCCAGTGTGCTTTCAGCTGTGTACGTTAATGTTAAGTATCCATACAACCATTCTGATTTTCACTTTCAGTACAATACTCAATAAGTTACATGGGATATTCAACCCTTTGTTATAAAATAGGCTTTGTGTTAGATGATTTTGCCCAACTGAAGGCTAATGTAAGTTGTTCTGAACACATTTAAGGTAGGATAGGCTAAGTTATGATGTCTGGTAGTGTTAACAAAAAATGACCATGAGAACCACAGAGGAAGAAAAAGAGAAACTGTATTTTCAAAGAAAGAGGGGAAAAAAGGCAATCAGCAGATTTGGGAAACTTGAAAGTGTATGCTTGGAAGGAGGGTGGGGGAACCAGTTTTTATGCTTTGCAGGGTCAGCTTTACATAGGTCAGACAGGTTTGGAGGAATTCTATGAATATTTATGAAGGAAGTCATGTGCTTGCACAGTGAGTAAACATGCAGGGAACATACATCCCCTGTTCATTTTGGAGTGGAGATTTAATATTAAAATGAGGTGAAATCTGCCCCTGACATCAAGAGATAAGTATAAGGCACAAAAGTGACTTACTGTGCAGTCTCTGTAGACTGGCCAAAATTGGTTTAGAGATGGCAGTTCTTATCAGAAGAAGAAAGTCTGTGAAGCCGATTCCCTGTCCAATCAGAGCCATAGTGAGCCCCCAAGAATGAGAAGGGGCGCAGCCAGTGGATGGTACCAGGTGGACTTGTTGAAGGTCAATGTAGAATTCCCAGCTACAGCTGATTTGGTCTTATCTTCCAAGAGCTGATTTCTGCTTACTCACAGGAAAAAAAAAGCCTCATAACAGCAACATGTAGTTTGTAAGTGTAAGCAGTCTGATCCCTCATCCTGCTATAGCCGTCTGGCTCTGGTGATTTTAGAGTGTCTCTTTCAGCCACATAGAGTCCATCTTTGTCTGCCTTTTGGTGTATATTTTAACAGTAGAATAGGTGTGTTAAATGCATCTTTCTTTTTTCCTTTTTTTTTTTTTTTTGGATTTTTAGAGATTGAAGTAATTAAATGCATTTTTGACTTACAATATTTTCAACTTAAGATGGGTTTATCAGGATGTAACCCCATCGTAAGTTGAGGAGCATCTGTATTCATTGAATAAGCAAAGAACAGGGTCTGCCACATTTCACTATGCAAGCTTTCTTTGCTAAGGATATCCTGAAGGAGTCTTGGAAAGACAAATTCTGGGGATACCTTAGTCTTGCAACACTTGGGGGGAAGGATGAGTAGGGGAACTGTCTATTCAGGATTGGCATTCATACCCAAGGCCACAAGCATCCAGTAAGAAATTGTTGTGGGCCTAGTGCCCAGATCTTGTTTTCTGATATAATTCCCCATAAAAAGAACCAGGATTCCTTAGGGAAATGGCTGATTCTAGGGATGAAGCATGGAAAGTACAAGATGAATCTGGAATATCTTATTATGGAGACATGCTAAAAAAGACACAGGATTCCACGTGAAAGGGTACCCACTAAGTCTGAAAAATTCCAGCACCAGAATAATTAAGGATAGTAATGAATTACAAACCATTGAAAAAAATAGTAATTCATGAGCCTATATCATTAATAAATAGGTAACTAAGTAACAAAGAGATAAGAGAGGATTGGTATAGGCAAGAATCATAAGCTAAATCTAAATCTAAGAGTACATGTTTAATGAGGAGAATATTTGCATGGTCCAAAGTGTCTCCCCACAGATTGCTTATTAATTACAGGGAAAAAAATAGTAGATACACTGTGGAGAAACCAGACACCTTGACAAGGTGATCACAATATCATCAGTGAGGGACAGAAGAGACATCATGTTCCTTTGGCTGTAATATCCTGAGAAGAACACAATATCACTTATGCAGTATCCTAGCCAAGAATGGATAACCTGAATCTAATCATGAATAAACATAAGACAAATATAAATGACAAACCTAAAATGAGAAACGTTCTATTACTCCCCCTGCCCAAAGCCTGTATTTTTCAAAAATATTAGACAAAGAAAGGCTAAGGAACTGCTCCAGATTAGAGATTAAATAGACATGACAATTAAATGCAATATAGGATTGTAAACTGGATGTTGTGCTGAATAGGGAAAAAATGTTAAGAAGGCCATTATTGGATCAGTTGATAAAAATTGGAATATAGATGGTAGGTTAAAGGATTATATCAATGTTAAGTTTCCTGGAGGTGATAATTGTATGTATTGTGTTTATGGAAGAGAATGTACTTATCCTCACGATATTCAAGTATTAAGGGATAAAGGGGTATGATGCATGCAACTTACTTTCAAATGGTCAGAAAAAAATGTGTGTAATAAATCTTTATCTGTTCTATTTACCTACCTACCTTCCTACCTACCTATCTAATCTAAGAATGAAAAGGGTATATGGTGCTCTTACTATTCTTGCAACTTTTCTATATGTTTGAAATTATTTCCAGATAAAAAGGAGTCTGATTTCCCAGAAAATGGGGTCTGATTTAAAAAAAGTCATTGAGGGTTCCCTTCTGTTGGTTCAAGGCATTTTTCCAGGTTCTACTTCCTATCCTTTATTTTACATTTTTATTCTCATCCGGTTTTCCAGTTTTACAACCCGTTGGCTTCTACTGGAATTCTTTTTCTTCCCAGTGCTTTGGATTCAGTACTTGTTTGGATAGTTCGTCCAGCTTTTTGATTCAGCTTCTCCCAAGACGCAGTCTTCTGGTCAGCTTCTCCTATTGGCCTTGAGCACTGTGGCTCCTGAGCAAGTGAGTTGTTGGTAGCAACACTGAATCCAGGCTCTAGGCTCTAGAGGAATATCGTATCCTGAATGAGACTTCAGTGCTTCCAACTGCTAACAGCCCCATTTCCCTGTCCAGCTGCCCTGTCTGGGAGGAAATATTTCCCATATTTGCCCCCTTCTCCATGTTCCCTGTTTGAAACCCTCATAATTTACTAATTATGCTCCCTTTCTCCAGTCTTGAATCATTCCAGCAGCCATCCTCCTCACCCTCACCAGTTCTCTATTACCTGCCTGATTAAACCTCAAACAGCTCTTCATTGCCTTTCAAAATCTGATACAACCTACCTTACATATCCTGCTACTTCCCTGCTAAACTGTAAACTCTTTCAGGGCATAGATCATGCCTTTTCTTCTTTGTATTCTTAATTTCTGACACAGTGCCTGGCAGAAAGAATATGCTCTATGGACATTTGTGGAACGGATAAATGACTTCCAGCTATGCTAACCTTTGAAATTTCTTTGACCACACCATACTCAAATATCACTTTCTGTGATGGTTTTATCTGAAGCCTTCATTCAAGTCATAAATGTCTATATGCATTTTTTTCCTTACTAGACTGTAAGCTCCCTAGGGAAAAGATCATATCTTATTCACTTTGCATCTGACTCAGTGTCTAGGAGAGTGGAATAGAGCAGGCATTTTGCTGGATGGATGAATGAATGAATGATAATAGAGAGAAAAAAACACTAGACTTGAAGTTCTCCATACAGTGAGACAGACTGAAGAATGATCTAAGAACAATGAAAACAGAGATCAACAGTGTAAATAAAGTACAAAAAAGTAAATTAAGTAGTCAGATGATGATGCAGAATAGAAAAAAGTGAGAGTCAGTCAGGAAAGTATCCCTAAAGGTGCATTTTGAGATATGTTTGAAAGGAAGAAAAGGACATAACTTGGGAGAGTAGGTGATTAGAAACATGTCATAGAGTTGGGCTGAACCAAGACATGATAAACAATGTGTCTGAAGCTTGCTTTTTGAGCAGGACCTGTTCTACCCTTGATCTCAGGTTTCTGCTTTTTTCCTGGCTCACTAAGCAGGCATGCTCACCCGCTCTTTATGCCTTGACGTTTCTCAGGTCAGCCCAATGTGGGGACTTTGTTCTCTATATAGCAAGAAGGAAGTTTCTGTGAAAATAAGCAAACAGAATTGCCCCATGGGATTGAATACTTTTGCTAATCCTTCTCCTCTAGGGACATAAACTTCCTTGTTCCTAATAAAATGTAACTGCTCCTAGTGTTGTTAAGCTAGGGAGAAACCCAAATGACTTCCCTGAAAAAGTACTTTAGCACATCTTACAAAGATTTGTCTTTTTTTGTGTGTGAGGAAATGGGAATCCAAGGAAATCAAGGATGTATAATGAGTGAGATCTGAGAAATGAGCTTGATAGCAGAATTGTCTTAGCCACATCTGCCCTACCCGTTAAAGAGTATATTCAAATAAGCATGGTGCTGGCCAGTCACTTTCTAGGGCTCAGATCATTGCTGCGACCAGCACTTCTGGCAAGTAAGAAAAGAAAACAAAACAAAACCCCCCCAAAACGAATAGATCTACAGTCTCTCTAAAAATGTATCCCACTTTAGGGATCAGAACATTTTACACCGCAAGAGGTATATCTGAAGTCTTACAGAATCTCTTGACGCCTGAAGATGGCAACTGTCTTTTTATTAGGATAACCTAGCTTTCACGCGGTGTCCATTTTCTCAGAATGTCGTGCCCAACGCGTTCTGTTTCCTGACTGCCCAATCTTCTTAACTTCTGGTAGAGACAAGAAAATTATGTTAGCATTCGTTCACCGCATGTTTTGAGGGGTTGGGTTTAGAGCACAACTATTCTTTCCCATTTCCTAATGCAAACACAGGTTTCCAAGACGGCAATGGGAGAGTCCCCTAAGGGGTTCCTGATGTACAAGGAGGCTTCCAGATTCTGTGAACGGATGTCACACTGCTAGAACATCTCTAGATGGCAACGAAACAATAAATCCTCACCAGCAGGGGTAGGCACTGCTTCCCCGCGCGCTGCCCAATCTCTGCGGGTGTCACACTAGACTGTGATGATCTCACACTGGTTGGAATGACATTTTACAGCTGGACCCCCTACCGCCATCAGGCACCTTTAAATCGCCGCGGAGTCTGCCGTGCGGAGGGGGCGGGAAACCCGGCTCCAGCACTCGGCCCACGCGGGCTCCCCACGAAGGTCCACCCGCTTCCACCGCCATCGGTACTATGCAGTCGTCCTAGTCGGCGCGCCTCTCGGCACTTCCGCCTCAGTAGGTGTCATGGCGCGGACGGGTGAATAGTTCCGGTGGGGCGGGCCGGATGGGGGCGGCCGTTCGGCGCTCCGCAAGTCGGGTCTGGAGACAACGGCGGCTGCGGAGTGAGGGGCCCGGCGGTGGCCCCGGACGGCAGCGGGAGGCCAAGGCGGGAGCGCGCGGGGCTGAGGCGGCGGCGGCGGCGGGAAGGGGCCGGGTGGCGGAGCGGGCGGGAGGCTGAGAAGGCTCCCCCCGCGGG
>NW_007727163.1:161754-234292 GCF_000696425.1 Galeopterus variegatus | reverse complement strand
GAGGTGGGGCCGGCCCGGCCGCGGGCTCTCCTTGGGCGCCCGGCCTGTGGGGGGAGCCTCCCTCAGCGGGCCCCCGCCCGGGACCGGGCTCCGCGTCCTGCGGCCCGGCCGTTCCGGCGGCGGAAGGGATTGCTTTCCCAGGAGAGTGGGCAGGCTCCAGGCTTGTGTTCGGGGCAGCTCCCCCTGTCTCCTGCCACTTGTCTCCTGGGCGTGTTGTTGTCTTCAAGTGACAGGCGGCCGCCTTGCTCCTCCTCACCCGGCCGGTTTTTTCCCGGCTGTCGTGGCAGGTTCCTAGTGTGTGGCTTGTGCGTGTGTATTTCACGGCTCTGCTCATCACCATGGTTTTGGGTTATTTGTGCGGTTGGGGACCAGGAAGCGGTGTCTGGAGAGGACGGTGGGGGGTGGGTTGGTGTGGAAGCTTTCCTACACTCTCCGATGTTCTGTAATCGCTGGGTTTGTAATTTGTAATGATGGTGGAGACTACGTGGGACCAGCCCATCTAATGTATATCTGGGCAAAGCAGATCTAGGGGCCTGGCTCAAAGGGAAACTTTTGCTGCCTGTCGCCACTTTCAAAGCTTTCGTTTAAAAAAGAAAAGAAAAACGGGAAAGGTGGGGAAACAACCAAAACTGTTGGGTAAGGCCCACACTGTTCATAGGTCTGTGGGGATGAGTCTCTTTTCGTGCCTAGCAACTAAGACCTGGGGCTCTGTCTCCAGGAGCGCTGGTCTACCCTCCAGTTTGTTGTGGTGACGAACTGTGAGCAATGGCCTGTGTTTACGTTGGGCGCGCTTTCTTTCCTGTTTGGGGAGGGAGATGGGGATAGGGAAGGGGTTAAAAACAACCTCAAGCTCCAGTGAGCCTTTTCTCCACTTGACCACTGATTCAGTTGTAGGCAGCCCTAGATGCTCTTTTTTGTCTATGAGTGACGGTTTGGTAATTCTCAGAAATTTCATCAAAATATTAGTTTAAATTATAGACTCTTCCATCCCAATCTGTCCTTTATTTTGTTTCTTAGAAGTAACTTTGATGAAAACAGCAGCATGGCTTCCTGCTCTTTATGAAATGGGGTTAAATTAAGTGGCCGATTCCCTCAGCAAAGCCTACAATTTTGCTCTTGTTTGTGTAAAGCTATTTTTGATTCCTGGTCTGTAGGGGTTTTTTTTTTTTTGTTTTGTTTGTTTGTTTTTTGGTTAGATTAAAGAGAATGCAAACTATTACCAGCTTTTTTCATATAGAAACCTAAAGCTTTGTGCAAAACATTTTAAAATTTACTAACAAGTCATTTTACCTAATCGTTATTCACCTGGTGATTTTGGATCTTTACATGTAATTATTTCAGGGTTCTGTGTTATGATACTGGTATGATGAAGGATGTTATTGACTTTAAGATTCTTTTCCTAGCTTGAAGGATATTTTGGTAAAGTACTTGTGGTTGGAACTGGAGGTAGCCAAGCCAGTAAAGCATTGGAGGAGTAAAATAATGAATAAGATCTTGTAAGTATACCAGCTCCGGTTGGCAAGAAGCACTTTTGCTGGTGATACCTTCAATGAATAGTTTTTCCTGTCTCTGGACATTGTCGTTTTATGGATTTTAGAGCAAGTTGATTGGTAACTTCAGATTTAAAACCAAACCAGAACCCCCTCCTAAAAGAAAAAAATCTCAAAGTTCACAGTTCTCTGGAAAATAAAATTCTTTTATTCTGTGCTTTTGTTTTTATAAGCACAACTCCATCAGTGGTTTGTTGGTAGAAATCAGTGAGCCAAACCTGCCTTGTAAACTTCTTACACTTGGAATCTGTGCAGTTTGTTAGTTATGTATTGTAACTGGTCTTTTCGTAATTTGAAGTAATTTTGTAAACATGAGCTGCTTGATCTGCCATCTGCCCTTTTATTTTCATTTTCATTTTCATGACTGTATAACAGCAATTTATATATTTTTAGGTCTTTTAAAAAAACATTTACTGTTATTAATTTCTCCCCAGTTTTTTCTGTTACATTTCATGCCATTCTGAACACATTATGAAGATCACTTTCCTTCATGTACCACTTCAATGATCACAGATTTGCTTTTTGGTCCCCCCCCCCGCCCCAATCTTCCTTTTGGTTGAAACCTAGCTCCTAAATGCCTAATATATTTCTGTAGTGCATAGTTTGGCACTTTAAAAAATTTACATCCAGGCCGACCCCATGGCTTACTCGGCGCTGGGAGCGCCAACCGCGGGTTTGGATCCTATATAGGGATGGCCGGTGTGCTCACTGGCTGAGCGTGGTGCGGGCGACACCAAGCCAAGGGTTACGATCCCCTTACCAGTCACACACACACACACAAAATTTACATCCTATTTTTTTCTTTTTTTTTTTTTTACATCCTGTTTTATATTTTTCTCTTTCTTTTTTTGTGTGTCATATCACCTCATCAACATTCTAAGCTCTTTGAAGGTAGGGCAACGTATGTATTTCTTTTGGATTATTTAAGGGCACCTGGTACAGGGCTTTCCCAGAGTGCTTAATGAAAAAAAATCAGAAGACCTGCATTCTTTGCCAGCATTGCTACTCATTAACTCTGTGTTAAATTTGGCCTTTTTGGGTCTCTTTTTTCTCATGTTCGAATTAGGAGGTTTTAGAAAGACTCTTCTAAAGTCCCTCTTATCTGTAAGAGTCCTTGTACTTTTTTTGCTAGTGTCTTCTGCTCCATAAAATACATCTCCTTACTCTACACAGTTTTTCTTTTCCCCACATCCTTTGGCATACTGGCAAAAGTCATCTCTTTCTGCAGAAAGAATATCTTCCACCTTCCATCTGCCACACTGTTGTTATCTTAAGTCCTGTTTTCCTTTGGCCTTTGCTGGCTGGTCTAACAGGCCCTCTCTTAGTGTTGTTTATGTTTTGTATTGATTTCTGCTTTGTTAATTTGACCTTTTCCTTATGCTGGAAACTCCTCAAGGTAGTTTTCTTTATCTTAAACTTTATAGACCTTGTAGACTGTCCAGTGTAATACTGAAATCTTAACTTTTTTTTTTTTTTTTTTAAAAAGATGACCGGTAAGGGGATCTTAACCCTTGACTTGGTGTTGTCAGCACCACGCTCACCCAGTGAGCTAACCAGCCATCCCTATGTGGGATCCGAACCCTTGGCCTTGGTGTTATCAGCACCGCACTCTCCGGAGTGAGCCACAGGGCCGGCCCTAAAATCTTAACTTTTTACTAAACACAAAGCACTTACCTTTCCTTTGTTCTTTTGCTATACATTTGTCGTTCCAAATAAATCTAGGAGAACTATTGAAATTTAGGAAAAAATACCCTGCCTAGAAGGAAAGCACTTCTTAGCCAATTTACTAAAATATTAGAAAGTTGTTTTAAATGGCTGTAAATTACATAGAATTGTAGAGTTACTCTACCGGTAGCTAACAGCACCAATTCCCTAACACGCCCTAGTTTTGCAATATCAGTTGGGGAACTGGCTTGTCATACAGTTCCATGTGTAGGAAATAAGTACTACAGGAAAGGGGGTGGGGAATTTTGATTCAAATGGTGTCCTTAAGGTTTCAAGCTTACTTTTTTCTTCTGTATTGCTATATTTAGAACATTTATATATATATATATATTCTCTTGCAGACGAGAGACTGTAATTTCTATCTCATGTGAGAATTTCACTAACATAGTAAGAATGACTTCTGAGATCTTTTTACATTCATATACAGAGAGGTAATGTGATCTTTTTATAGTCATTCATTCTGGCAAACATTTAGTACTATATATGCCAGCCATTGTGATAGATGCTGGTGATAGCTAAAAATAACCCCCAAACAACCAACTATGACACCTACCATACTATTCAGGATTGTCTTCATGGAACTTGCAGTTTAGAAGAGAAGTCAACTTTTAAATAAGTAATTACAAATGGTCATACTTAGAATAAAATCCAGAGCGGCCTGTGATCTGGTCACTGTCTGCCTCCTTGGGTCCTGCTACTACTTTTTCCGTTGTTCCATTCTATCCACACTAGTCTTTTCTTCAAATAGGCCAAGAATGTTCCTGTCTTTGCATTCCACTGTTCTTTTTCACTGGAATGGCTCCTCCTTGACCATCAGGTCTCAGCTGAAATGGTACCACCCCATAAGACCTTTCCTGACCACCAAATATGGAGTCCCCTCTCCCACCCATCTCTTTCACATCCTGTGTTTTGTTTTCCTTGTAGCACTTATCACTAGTTGCTGTTTTCTTGGGGTGGGAGGGGGTATTCCATAAGAATGTAAACTCAAGAAGATAAGGGATCTATTCATCTTAAACTCTGCTATTCTCTCTTGTATCTAGAACAGTTCCTGGCAGACAGATAGTAGGTATTCAATATATGCTTGTTATATAAATAAATGAAATAAATAAATACAAGTGTGGTAAGTACAAAAAAGTAGTAGAGGGTGCCATAGGAACCTTTTCCAGGGAACCTAACCTAATATGAAGTGGCCCGGGAAAGACTTTCCTGAGTGTGCTTGTCAGCCTAAGGCTGACTCAGTGATAATCTAGCTGAGGGAATATAGTTTCTCTTTCATGTAACAACCTGAGGTAAATGTCCTAGGTTGAAGTGAGCGTTCTAGGTTGGCTAGCAGCTCTGCTGTATGTGATCATTCTGGGATCCATGTTCCTTCCATCTTGTTGCTCTGTCATCCCTTGGGTCTTGTCTCATGGTGGAAGCTGGGTCTCCATGGGTTCCTGCTGATAGAAAGAGAAATACAAAAGGCTCACCCATGGGCCTCTCATTGTGATGAGCATGTCCTGGGGTTTCAAGGGCTTCCTTGTGCCCTGGTTCATTCCTAAGGGTCCTGACCAGGGAGTTATCATCACCATGTTGATGACTTGTTCAGTTTGCTGCTCTCTCTTTTGGCTGATTGCAATCCTGGCCCAAATCAAACCCCCTCTCTTTGGACCACAGCTGAAAAGTGAAACCATCTAGTATCTGAAGTATCACTGGCCCTGAGGGAAGAACACACCCTCTACAGTGCTGTCATTGAGATCACGAAGAGAATTCCTTCTAGATGCCAAATCACTTCCAAACACAGATCACCTTCCTTGATGCACCTATTTTGGGCATCAGCTGCCTTAAATGTTCACACAACATTTTTTTGTTTTTATCAAAACGTAATTGATTTTACATATTGGTGGAGTACAGAGTTGACATCAGTATTTGTGTGCAATATGTGATGATGAAATCAGGATTATTAGCATATTGATCATTACAAATCGTAATTATTCTTTGTGTCCATTACCCAATTCCTCCCTAAGTCCCCTCCCCCTTTCACACCACATTTGAATGTTATTCTACAGTGCAGCATTTTTACCTTCACCTTTTTTACTACTTACCTAAACTGTCTACTCCACAAAATGTTTATGCACTATTTTGAGATAGAAGGTGTTATTCTTTTGAGAAATATGTTACTTTCTCCTTGGAATCTGTTTTTGCAGATGGCTCCTGCCTGCTCACATCATGGGAATCAGCAAAGTGTTTAAAAACTGCTGCAAGACAGGCATGTTCAGAGGGAAGATCTGTCCCAGTAGAATTAAACCAAACTATATTTTCTGGATAAATTTCTTATTTCTGCCATCTTTTGGAATAAATTATTATTATTAATTATTATTATTATTATTATTATTATTATTATTGCTTTCTATAGAAGGGGAAAAAAGTTAGGAAAAGAAAAGGCTAAGGGGAAAATGAAGTTCAAAGGGAACATTTTGTGTGAAGGCACTAGGGAGGAAGAAAGCAAGGCCTACTCTAGGAACCCAGAGAATCTTGGTATTACTGGAAGAGAGAGTGCCTGGGGAAAAGAGTGGATGAAACAAGGCTGTAAAAGTAACGATGGTCCAGATCTTGCAAGGCCTGGTAATCCAAATTAGAGATTTTGGACCTGTGGGGGACAGGTAATGCATTTTTTTTTTTCCAGATGTGCATTCTTAAAAGCTTCAGTTGTAAGTGCAAGAATGAATTGGGAGAGAGGAGCTTAGAAAGTGGGCATGAGAGTACAATTTGAGGGAGACCAGTTAGGCTGTTTAAGTAGTCTGGAATAGTGCAGTACAGGTGGAGAAAACTAAGTGGAGAGAATGTTTAGGCGTTCTGGTGAAAGAATTTTCTTTGCAAATTTGTCTTGCTTTATTTTTATGGAACATGTGCTCTTATTTATCTAATGATAACAGTACTCTGTATATCAGATTGTGTGATGGAGAATATATACATCTGTTTACGTGTCAGCTGAGGACAAGTGCTAGAGGAAGAAATCAATATACAGTTCTGATTTGAGGTTATTTAGGTTACCAGTTGTTAAGTTGTATTAAAGAGGCAAAGATGACACTGAGGAAAAGCAGCAGGAATTTATTAATGGTGTGTCAGGGAAAAGAAGGCAGTAATTGAGGGCTAAGGACAAAATGCTGAAAAATGATTACCTTGGTTGTCACACCAACTGTTCCATTCAGGGTTATAACATTTGAAATCTGTAAGATTACCTCCCTATAGTGCTTATAGTGTGGGGCACTCAGTAAATGATGTTAAATAGATGTGATCATGCCAGGGAATGCAGAAGCAGTTAATTTGACTTTTTTTTTGAAAGCCTTGGAGTCTTGCAAGACTCAGTTCTCTTTTTAGCAACAAGTACAAGTGCCAGTAGCTTTCTGCCTATCAGTTCTAGTTTGAGATTAATGCAGTGGGCAAATTTGTCATTGTATTGAGATGGTTAAGTCCTTAGAAAGTCAGGTTGGAAATAAAAACAGTTCATTGCTGGAGTCAAGAGGTGCAATGCTTTCAGGAAGTCAGAAATAACTTTTACTTAATTGAGAGCTATTCTCATGTGAATTGAAAATATTTGTAATTTGTTTAACAGAGTCTGATACATAGTAAGTTTTCCACAGATGTTAATTCTCTTCCATAATTTTGTTTCAGAGGACTCTGCCTAGGAAGAGAATTGCCTCCCCATTTGCAAAGCAAATTTTGTGGAAAATAGTGTCTTCATCCTGTGTCTAGAAGTTGTTATTTTTAGCTGAATTTTAGAGTAGATTATAAATAAGTGGCTGTTGATTTTTCTAGGTCATTTCGATTCTGTGTTTTCTTCTCACCTTCTGTTAGTTGAGGTCAGGATGAGTCTCAGTCACACTGTAAGAGTCTTGGTGGTCTGTTATTGGCTTTCGTACAGCATACCCATGCAGTGGATAAGAACAGTGAAATTCTGGGTTATCCTTTCCCACTGGGTGGTTTAAGTTTGTCTTTCTGAATAAGAATTATATTCATTTATGTACTTAAACATTCTGAAAAATGTACTGGAACTTGTGCTTTTTGCAGTGCCCAGTGTGAACATTTGAAATCATCAGTATCTGTTATTTTGTTTATTGGGTAAAAAGCTGGCAGTAACATTACTCTGGTAAATGCAATATTTTAAAAGTATTTAGTTAGAGCATATTTTTAAAAATTTGGTATTACGTTTCATGAATTCTTTTCAGTGTTATTGCTTTATGACCCCTTATTCCTAGGCAGTTGCTGCAAACTGCAAATTTTCTATTCAGATTCTTTTACTAAATACTTTTAATAACATAAAGCTTGTGTTCATGTTTTTGGATAGATTGTTAAAATTAACAGCTCAACAGATACTATGGAAAACAAATTTAGAAAATTTGCTTCCTTTCATTGTTCAACAATTCGGCTCAATTTTATGATGACAAGAAATACTTTTGCATATATTTTAATAGATAAATTTTGTAAAGGAGCTGCTTGGTTTCAGGTTTTTCTTTTATTATATTTGGTATTGTGTCAGTGATGTAGGTAGGACAAGATGATTTGTAAATTTGTAGCCTCACAGTTAAATTGCGCTAACTTTAGCTTTTAATTTGTGCTTTTTTCTCTTCAAGGTTCACAGAAGTTATGGAAACTCTTGCTTAAAGTAAATTCAAACCACATTTTAGAAATTGAAGGCTGAGAATTTGTTCTTTCCAGCTGACTAGTCCAGTGCAGATGGTTTTTACTTGTATTCCGGCACAAAGAAGTGTACACATTGCTTTTTGATGTTCTGTAACATCCTTTGTCATGTTTCCTTCCTTTCTGGTTGTGTGTATTTATTCTGCTATGACTAGTAAAATTATACTATGTGGATTGGAGTGGAGACTTCCTCCATAGCTCAAAGACCACACAGATCAAAGGGGGAAGGACATTAAAAAGCAAGAATTCAGGGCCGAACCCGTGGCTCACTCGGGAGAGTGCGGCGCTGGGAGCGCAGCGGTGCCAGCGCTGAAGCTGAGGCCGCAGGTTCGGATCCTATGTAGGGATGGCCGGTGCCCTCACTGGCTGAGCGCAGTGTGGACAACACCACCCCAAAGGTTGTGATCCCCTTACCGGTCACACACACACACACACACACACACACACACACACACACACACACACACACGAACACGAACATGAACACGAACAAAAAAACCCCAATAACCAAGCATTTGAAAATATTGCAGTTTGATATGAGTGGTAGGGAATTGTAGTAGATAAGAGGTTGGTAGGCAAGGGTCAAATTATTCATCCAGCAAATATTGAGGGTCCATATATTGCCAGAGTCTGTGGTGGGTTCTACTAATACAAGCAAAGAACAAAACAGAGATGGTACCTGTCTTTATGGAACTTACACTGTACCTAGGAAGGTAGCATTAAATAATACTTTCAAGTTAATAAGAGAAGAACAGAGTGCTGTGGGAATGCGTGGGGAGGGGAGTGAATGTGGGGAGTAAGTGTGTGTGTGTGTGTGTTTTCAACACATCAGAGGTCCTAGAGATGAGATAATATGGAATGGACTTCTGAGAACTAAAGAAGGGCAGCATTTAAGGCTGGTTGAAAACCCTGGGGGAGGGGGGAGGTGGTTAAGAAGCTGGAACAGTTATCTGATTTGCATTGTTTAAAAGCCAAGATCTCCTGAATGTCTTTAAGGAGAGATTAGTTTGGAGGTTACTGGTAGTTTGAACTACAATGGTGCGAATTGGTAGAGAAAAATGGCTGATTTGAAATGTACTTGGGAGATAGAATTGGTAAGATGTAGATTAGATGTAGAGGAATGAGGGAGAGAATGAGTCAGGGTAATATTAAATGTATGCCAGGCATTACCACTTTACTTGTATTAAATCATTTAATTCTCAGAACAACCCCTTCAGGTAGGTATTGCCACCATTGTATAGGTGAGGAAATTGAGGCTCATTACCTTCCTGATTTTTGGTTTGAGGCTTTGGGTGTGTGGTGGCACCTCATAATTGAGACAGAAAACTGGGGATGGGGTGGAGACTCATAAGTTTAATTTTGAACATGTTAAATTTGAGGTGTTTATGAGCTATCCAGGTTGCAGTATCAAGTGGGTATTTGGATATAGGGTTTGGAGTTCCAGAGAGAGAGAGGAGATAGGGATAGAGATTTTAGAGTCTTTTGCAGATGACTAATCCTGGGGAATAATTATCGAAAAGGGGGAAAGGGTAGAGCAAGAGAAGAGGGATTTATATAGAGCCCCAAGGCACCTAAGGATCAGATGGGTGCAAAGGGAGAAGGTAAATATGAAATGGCTTGTATGTTATGTCAAATGTTTGGACTTCATTCTGAAAAAATAGCTTTGGGTTTAGTCTTCTGGCTTTTTGAGTTTGAGGTGTCTGGAATATTCAGGAACAGAAAGCTGGACTATTTTCACTCCCTCTCTCCATATTTTTCTAAGAATAACTTTCCTTGTTTCTTCAGAAGATACTCTAGCCTTCTCATCATCCTGGTTACTACTTGTGGTCAGTTTATCAGTGGTACTTTTAAAATGTAGTAGACAAAGCTGAACACTATTTTATGTATGACCTAAGCAGAGTGGATAGCCTTCACTTTGTCCAGCACATTCTGGACACTATTCCTATGAATGTAGGTTAACATTGAATTAGCTTTTGAGAGCAGAGGAACATTATTACATCATGGTTTTTTTTCTTTTGTCAACTAAAAATGTTTTTTGTATATGCTGCTGCTAAGCCTTGTATCCTTGTGGTCTAATTCTTCCTTTCTCTCAATGTAGGTATGGCATCACAGCTGCAGGTGTTTTCCCCCCCATCAGTGTCGTCCAGTGCCTTCTGCAGTGCAAAGAAACTGAAAATAGAGCCTTCTGGCTGGGATGTTTCAGGACAGAGCAGCAACGACAAATATTATACTCACAGCAAAACCCTCCCAGCCACACAAGGGCAAGCCAACTCCTCTCACCAGGTAGCAAATTTCAACATCCCTGCTTACGACCAGGGCCTTCTCCTCCCAGCTCCTGCAGTAGAGCATATTGTTGTAACAGCCGCTGATAGCTCGGGCAGTGCTGCCACATCAACCTTCCAAAGCAGCCAGACCCTGACTCACAGAAGCAACGTTTCTTTGCTTGAGCCATATCAAAAATGTGGATTGAAAAGAAAAAGTGAGGAAGTTGATAGCAACGGTAGCGTGCAGATCATAGAAGAACATCCCCCTCTCATGCTGCAAAACAGGACTGTGGTGGGTGCTGCTGCCACGACCACCACTGTGACCACAAAGAGTAGCAGTTCCAGCGGAGAAGGGGATTACCAGCTGGTCCAGCATGAGATCCTTTGTTCTATGACAAACAGCTATGAAGTCTTGGAGTTCTTAGGCCGGGGGACATTTGGACAGGTGGCTAAGTGCTGGAAGCGGAGCACCAAGGAAATTGTGGCTATTAAAATCTTGAAGAACCACCCTTCCTATGCCAGACAAGGACAGATTGAAGTGAGCATTCTTTCCCGTCTAAGCAGTGAAAATGCTGATGAGTATAATTTTGTTCGTTCTTATGAGTGCTTTCAGCATAAGAATCACACCTGCCTTGTGTTTGAGATGCTGGAGCAGAACTTATATGATTTTCTAAAGCAGAACAAGTTTAGCCCACTGCCACTCAAGTATATCAGACCAATCTTACAGCAGGTGGCCACAGCCTTGATGAAGCTCAAGAGTCTTGGTCTAATTCACGCTGACCTTAAGCCTGAAAATATAATGCTGGTCGATCCAGTTCGCCAACCCTACCGAGTGAAGGTCATTGACTTTGGTTCTGCTAGTCATGTTTCCAAAGCTGTGTGTTCAACCTACTTACAGTCACGTTACTACAGGCAAGTGGCAAATGCTCAAAAGTGTGTCTTGGGCTAGAGGTCTGTCCTTAATATTTAAAAAACATTACACAGGGCTCTATGTAACAATTTATTTACAGATCCCAAGATAGAAATAGTATTAGCTCATTCCATGTGTGTGGCATTCCCATATGTAACATGATTTCTGAAATTTTTTTAGCACTGGAAAAATTAGCTCAATCTGATTGTGAAGGTGGTTACAATTTGAATTATAATAACGTCTAGTTCTTTCTTTAGTACCATTACATCTAATTTTGCTATTTTAAAGAGTCTTTATGTAAAGATATTTACATATTTGTAACAATTTGGACATATGCTGCTCGTATTTTCAAGCTCATATCTTGGCAGGTAAAATGCCTTGGAAGTAACTCCAGGTTTAACTCTTAACAGCATTTTATTGTTTTATATTTTCTTTTATAATAGTGAGAATTGAATTAGATGATTGCTACGGTCTCTTCCTGTTTAACATTCTCTATAATACTTTGAACTTATTTGGTTATCCTAGAATGGCCTTGACCCAAGTACCTTATATTTAGTGATTCATATTTCTAGATTGATACTTCTAATGTAGCAACCTTTTAAATATGTAATAATTATTGGGACAGTACTTAAATGCTGGTATGTACAGTTTTATCTATACCATAACCAAGGCTTTTTAAATGTGCTTTTATATTACACAGTTTTCACTACATCATAACCAAGGCTTTTTAAATGTGTTTCTGTGTCTCAGCATCTCACTTAATAACTTACCTAGTTATTAATTTTAAGGAATCTGATATTTAGTTTTAATAGTCATACATTATATATAAATCATGTAAGCATCCAGTCAAGAATGAAGCAATAAACAACAAAAAAGTCCACAAAATATGTTTATGAGTAGATACATCCAACATGTCAAATGCCTGTGATAAATTTTGAGGAAACAGAAATTCTGAACTAAGAATTCTGTATTATGTGTGAAAATAATATATTTTAACCCACGCAGGGACTCAAAAAATGCCATCTATGTATATATATATATATATATATATATATTTTTTTTTTGTCTTTTTTACTGACCGGTAACGGGATTGCAACCCTCAGTGTCGCGCCCGTACCGGGGACCGGCAACGGGATCGCAACCCTCGGTGCTGTGCCCGCACCGCGCTCAGCCAGTGAGCGGGAACTGGTCTCCACATGGGATCCGAACCCTCGGCGGGAGCGCCACCGCACTCCCAAGCAGTGCACTCTCCAGTGCGCCACCGGGCTGGCCCATATGTATATATTTTTTTAATTGTGGTAAAATCTGTGTAACATGAAGTTTACAATTTTAACCATTTGATACCATTCAGTGCTAAGTACATTCAGAATGTTATGTAATCATCACCACTATTTGCAAAATTTTTTCATCATCCAAAACAGAAATTCTGTAACCATTAAGCAATTAGTTACCATTCTTCCTTTTTCTTAGCCCTGGTAGCCTCTGTTTGACTTTCTGTCTCTACACATTTGCCCATTCTAGATATTGCATGTAGGTAGAATCATACAGTGTTTGTCCTTGTATGTCTGGTTTATTTCACTTAGCGTAATGTTTTTGAGGTTAATCCATGCTGTAGCATGTATAAGAACTTGATTCTTTTTATGGCTGAATAATATTCTCTTCCATGTATACCACATTCCATGTATACCACATACCATGTATACCACATTCATTTGTTGATGGACACTGGGTTGTTACCACCTTTTGGCTATTGTAATACTGCTTTGAATATTGGAGTACAAGTGTCTAAGTCCCTGTTTCATTTCTTTTGGATATACAGTAAGGAGTGGAATTGCTAGGTCACATGGTAGTTCTATGTTTAACTTTTTGAGGAACTGCCAAGCTGTTTTCCACAAAGGCTGTGTTCATGAGGGTTCCAATTTCTCCACATTTTTTCCAACACTTGTTATTTATTTATTATTTAAAAAATAATAGCCATCCTTATGGGTATGAAGTGGTATCTCTTTTGGTTTTGATTTGCATTTTCTTAATGATTAATGGTGTGCATTTTTTAATGTGCTTATTGGAAATCTGTATATCTTCTTTGGAGAAATGTCTATTCAAGTCCTTTGCCCATTTTTTGAATTGGGTTTTTTGTTGTTGAGTTGTAGGAGCTCTTTATATACTCTAGAAGTTAGTGTATAGATGATTTGTAAATATTTTCTCCAATTTCATGGGTTGCCTTTTCACCTGTTGATAGTGTTTTTAACTTTGATGAAGTCAAAAAGTTTTTAACTTTGATGAAGTCCAATTTGTCTACTTTTTCATTTGTTGCTTGTGATTTTGGTGTCATATCCAAGAAATCATTGCCAAATCCAGTGTCACATAGCTTTTCCCTTTTGTTTTCTTGAAAGACTTTTATAGTTTTAGCTCTTACATTTAGGTCTTTGATTGTGAGTCCATTTTTGTTTATGGTGTAAGGTAAGGGTCCAACTTAATTTTTTTGTGTGTGACTATTCAGTTCTCTCAACACCATTTGCTGAAGAGGCTGTCCTTTCCTCATTGAATGGTCTTGGCACCCTTGTCAAAATAATTTAATTGTATATACAAGGATTTATTACTGGTTGTCTTTTTCTATTCCATTAGTCTATATATATATCTGTCTTTCTACCAGTACCACACTGTTTTGATTATTGTAACTTTGTAGTGAGTTTTGAAATCAGGAAGTGTGAGACCTCCAACGTTGTTCTTTTTCCAGATTCTTTTGGCTATTTGGGGTCCTTGAGATTCCATATGAATTTTAGCATGGACTTTTCTATTTGCAAAAAACATCACTGATTTTTTGATAGGGATAGCATTGAATCTGTGGATTGCTTTGATTAGTATTGATATCTTAAGGATATTATATCTTTCCATTCTTATATATATTTCTATCTTTTTGTAATTTTATAAAGTATGACATTTTTTATTTAAAGTGAGGTAAAGAAACTCTTAGTTTTGGTTTCTGGTCTCACGTTGCCCTAGGCAACCTTTGCTAATTTTGAGAATCTCACCTCCATTTATTTATTTATGCCTTGGGTGTTTGAGGTTGTAACTATATTTGCTTTTAATACTCTCCTTTGAGCAATCCCACCAACACCATCACCCCGCATACATATATACAGTACACTGTACAGGTGCACTGAAGAGTTCAGCTCAGCATCCCATTCTGAGTGCTGGGGAGGTAAGAGGGAGATTGCACCTGAAGGATTAGGGTTAATCAGCTCTTCCTTTCTCAGTCTTTTCTCTACTTAGTGCCTACAGGTGTTCTTTAACTATTTGTCTGCTCTGTCAAATACGAAGTACATTCTCTTTTGGTAACAGCAGTTTTAAAATTGAAAAAGGGGAGCAATAGGAGATAAGAATTATTTCATGCAGTCATTTATGCAATTTTTACTTGAAGGGTAAAGGAGATTTGCGGCATAAATAGTTCTGGCTGTTTAGCTTTCTCTACTGTGTGATTCATTTGAATAATTACCAGTGTTAGGTTGCTGATCTTTATACCCTTTCCTTATCCTTTTATTTATTTTTATTTTTTATTTTTTTGGCAGCTGGCCAGTACAGGGATCCAAACCCTCCACCTTGATGTTATCAACACTGTTGTCTAACCTACTTAGCTAACCAGCCACCCCTCCTTATCCTTTTAATTTAAGTCGTCATTTGAGTAATTTTGGTTTTATTATTATAGAATATAAGATTCTCAATTTTGGTGGGGGGAAGGGGACAGCTGGCCAGTATAAGAACTGAACCCTGGATCTTGGTGTTACCACACTCCAACCAACTGGGCTAACTGGCCAGCCCAGATTCTCAGATTTTTAAAAATACTCTTCAACAAAGCTTGCTATAAACCCCTTGCGATTTAGTTGTTGACCATAAGAGTGGAGCTAAGTTTTACCCCTTAAGAAACAGGAATTTATTCTGTATATTAGTGAGTAATCGATGTGTATACTGAAGTTTAGTATCCAGGGCTTTATTATGTTTAGAATTTAACATGAGTGTTCTGTCATATCACAGTAATACTGATAATGAGCCTAAGACAGATGGAATAGCAGCTCAGGCATTCTTTCTTTATCACTAGTTTTATCCACAGTGGTCCTCTTAAACTTCTTTCATATTGTTTTGTTGCCATATTAGAGTCCATTATGTCCTCACCTTCTTTCAGAACACCCCTGTGAAATCCTTTTGGCTGGTGAAACATTCTGGCTCCAAAGCTAGCCTTCTTCTTACCCTTCTTTTTTGTTGCTTTGTCTTGCTAATACGCCCATATATTTTCAATTGACATAAATTTGCCATCCTGTGGTCTCTGTTGGCTATGGGCATGGCTAAATGATTCAGGCAGTGGTAATAACATATGTTATTCTCTGTCCCACTGTAAATATATGCTGACTCCTAAGACAAGTTCCTGACTTTGGGGCTTGAGTTTTGGGGACAAAGGATTGCCATGCTTACAAGCGCAATGCTTTTCCAGTCTGAATAAACTAGCCAGCCTTTAATTCAAGATGAGATCACTTTGTTATTTATGGAAGGTCAAGGTTTAGAGAAGGAAAGCATACGTTCAGTTTATCCTAGACAAACAATCTAATTTCCTCTGACAGTTAAACTACAGTTTGACTTAGCCACAGATGCAGGAAGTTAGACTTTATGTAACATCCCGATCTGGTAAGTAAGTAGGTTTGATGCCTCTGAGATGGAAAGAAAGAAAAAGAGTGTTCATGAAAATGAGTGGAGGGCCGGCCCCGTGGCTCAATTGGGAGAGTGCGGCGCTGGTAGCACCAAGGCCGCGGGTTCGGATCCTATATAGGGATGGCCGGTGCACTCACTGGCTGAGCGTGGTGCTGACAACACCGTGCCGAGGGTTGCAATCACCTTACCGGTCGGGGAAAAAAAAAAAAGAAAATGAGTGGAGAAGGATTTGTGCTAAGTTATCCTAAGCTCAGCTTGCTCTGGGTGCCAATGAAATAAAGCTTTATGACCTTGGAGGGATTTTTCAACTTAAAGAAGTTTGAAGTTGGGAAATCAAAAGGCAGAGATGGCTATTTCTATCACTTGGCTATAGTAATTAGAGCCGGTTTAGTATTTGTTCTTTAAGGATGGGATGTATCTTCAAGGAGGAGACCAACTATATCCAAAGCACATTTAATGCCATTTTCCTACTGAAGTGAATATTGCCAGGTTTTTTTTTTTTTTTTTTTTTTTTTTCCTTTCTTTCCTTTGCTTCAGTCGATAATCTTTTTACCTCCCAGTTGTTAGAATACTATAGCTGGAAAGGGACCTAGAAGAATAATTGTCTAACTTAGCCTCCTTATTATATAGATTAAGTAGAACCAGAGTTTCAGTGTCTATAAAGTTTATATATTGAAGGACTGAGGAATTATGGAGGCCAAGGGGGAAGATATAATGAAAATATTTCTAAGAATTGTAATCTGAGTTCAGAGTTTAAAACATTCAGTCTTTAGAAATGAACTTGCTCTAATGATACCTTTCTGTTTAGTAAGGGAGAAAATAACTTCAGTCACTTGCTTCCTAGAATTTAGATAAATCTAACATTTCTAGGCCCTAATCATAAAAAGCCCTCAAAGGACTGAACAGCCTGATTATGTTTTTACTGCTTTTTTTTTTTTTCTTTTGATACTTGTCTTTTTTGTATGGTAGATGTGGTAGAATTGCTGTTTAGAGTGAGCTTTGCTGGAAATCCTTAGCTGCTTTGTCACTCTTGAAGCAGGGTGAGACCAAATGAAAAAACTGGCCAGTCTTTAAATGGGGCTTGGGGGCTGAATTAGTGTTTTTCTTAATTTCCCTGAAACTTTAAGCTTTAGAAGACTAACAAGTATCACATATTATTGCTACTTTTTTAAAGAAGTCGTAAGTTATTGGATAGCTTGACCATATCCCTGTGACTTACCTTTGGACTTTTTAATACCTTCCTGGTATGGTAGGAATAGCAAAATCAATCTGCTGCTGTCCAGTGGATGCTTTGGAATATTCTAAGCCCAGTTTTTATTTTGGCACAAAACCATTTGCACTCCCCCTGCCAGCTATTTTTGGCACTGTCATGAACTTGGAAATTAGTGATGCTAATTGAGAATAAAAAATTTTGTTCCTTTTTAGTTTTAGAAAAGCTTTTATGTTGTTTCTGGGTACTCTTACTTGCTAGTTTCTTAATGGTCCTGTCAAATTTATACAGTTTCAAAAACATGCCATAATGGTTGAGATTTAATTGAACTCTAAAATTCTATCAGTAATAGGTGGTTCTAACTACCTGCAACAGAATATTACTTTTGAGGGTTGTTTCTTTGGCGAACAAAAACTATAGTTCACATCAAATATTACCCAAACTGGTGGCATTAGTGGTTTCACCTATAGCTGTCAAAAAGTGTGAGTCTGAACAGGCCTGGATCCTCTGCTTTTTCTGTATAAGGATCAGGAAAGCTTTTAGACCCTGTAGAATACCCCAGTTTATCCTGTTTTCTAAGGGCTACTATTCATATATAATTACTTGGGAAAGATATTCTTACTTAGGGAAGTATCTTTATACCCGCCCTGTTTAATCCTTTTCCCATCCTCCTTCCCCCCGCATATACACACAAAGCAACAATAAAGCACATATGCTTCAAAGTAAAGTTTGGGAAACCTAGGCACTCCATGAGGAGACATGGCCAGTTAGATGGTTCTTCGTGGAGATACCTATTTTTCCATTTAGCTCCTGTTACCTGAGGAATCTGGATCTGGAGTGTCCTTACAGATTCAAATTCTGTGACTTGCAAGAAGGAAAGGAAATTATTTGGAGGATAAAGTGCCTAATAGCTGAGATCTTGGATCCAGATTGCCTGGGTACCATCATTTAGTAGTTGTATAGCCTTGGGCAAGTTACTTAACCTCTCAGTGCCCAATTTCTTCATCTGTAAAATGAAGATAATACTTTATTACATGGAATCTAAGGTGCCGTTAATTGTAAGATGCAACATTATTTTTGTACCACTTAAGAAAGTAAAAGCACTGCCGTTAAACTAAAATATACCTTTATTCGCAAGAATCTTCTTAATTTCAGAGATGTTAAAATAGGAAAAAATATGCATCTTAAAATTGATGACATAAAATTATAATACGTACTTTTAGAGGATTGTCATAAAGATTAAGTGACTCAACGTTTATAAAGAAATTATAACAGTAAGCAGTGTGTCATTTATTATTATTATTATTGATATTAGTGTTGGCTATTTTTTTTTAACCCATTTATCTCTTCATAGTAGTCACAGTTTTAAAAGTGTTCATGTATACCATTATTATGTCCAGTAGATTTATATAGATGGGTGTGTACTTAACTTTTACTTACTGAGAGATAGTATAATATACTTAACTCTGGAGCCAGACTGCCGGGATTCAAATTCTAGCTCTGCCAACTCAATCTCTCTTTGCTTCAGTTTTCTCCTTTATAAATGGGGATAATAATTTTACCTTAGTGTGTTCATACATATAAAGCTCTTAGTTTATAGATTACCTTAGTCTTTTCCTTAAGGTTCTCTAGGGTTATGTTTTTCACTTGGAACATTAAAAGATATGTATATTTCTGAAAGCACACACAGAGTTCAAAGTTTTTTCCTCTGTTTTTTTAAATTTATTTGAGTTCAAAGTTTTAAAATAATGATAACGTGATAATAATAGTTATTATGTCTAACACATAGTGCTCACCATTAGTTTATTTAAACTATGCAGCAACCCTATGCGGTAGGTACTCTGATTTTCTTCATTTTATAGGTGAGGAACCTGAGACACAGATCAAGTAACATGCCTACAGCTAGTAAATGATGGAACTAGGATTTGAACCTTGACAGGCTGGCTCTTAGAGTCTGTGCTGTCACCTACTGTCTCTTCAGAAGGCATTTCTGTCATAGAGGGATATTTATTGACCAGGCCATTTAATTGATTTTTTTCATAATTAAAAAGATGCTAAGAATAAAAAGAAAAAATCTGTGACTCCTTATCTGTGGTTCCAAAATTCAGAAAGCTCTCAAAACTGAAAATTTTTTTCCTAAGTTTGATATAAACTCAATTATTGGCAAGACCTGACTTGAACCATTTTAAGGCTATTTAAAGTCTGTAGCCAACTTAGTATGACTGCTCAGTGTTTTGTTGCAGAAATATTAATGTGTTTGATTGTGGAGCACTGCCCTGAACTCCATTGGGCTTATTATGTAATATGTAGTTTACAATTTGTATTACCTTTCTGAAATTCAAAAATTTCCGAATTCCAAAACAGGTGGCCCCAAGAGTTTTGGATGATAGATTGTAAACCAAAGATTGTTTTCAGTTTCACTACCTAAATGTACCTTTAGCCCAAACAGGACTTAGTCAACATAGTTAATTTCCCCAAATAATATTTATTTTTTCTTCTGATATTTTTGTTTTTGGTAGAGCCCCTGAAATTATTCTTGGATTACCATTTTGTGAAGCTATTGATATGTGGTCACTGGGCTGTGTGATAGCTGAGCTGTTCCTGGGATGGCCTCTTTATCCTGGTGCTTCAGAATATGATCAGGTAAGAGTGTTTACTTGAATGGAAATGGAAAGCAAGTAGTTACTAGTGAAATAGATTCTAAAGGAAGAGAAGTACTAGTGAAGCATTTAGATACTAAGGAAAGAGTAGTCTAATTACTAAAAAATAATTTTTAAGAGAACAGTAGAATTTTTTTCTACTTGCTTCTTAGACTAAAGTTATGTTTGATATCTACAATTTAAAAAAGGATTTTATTTTATAATACTTAAGATTTGTAGTTTTCTAGATGTGTAATGATTATAGACTTAACTTTAGTTAACTAATGTGTCTAATGAGTTAAGCTATGAAAATAATTTAAAGATGAGGAACTGGAATTTTATGAGTGAACTTTGGATTCCTCAGAGTTATTGTTATTTCCTTTTGTACATGACACATACTGAAGTAAGTATTCCCTTCAGATTGAAACACATCAGGTCCCAGAAGTTGTGTTATATATTGGGTCTCTGTAAAATAAGATTTAGGTGGGAAATCATCTGAGTTGCAAAGTATTATAATAAATGATATACGTCTCAAAATAGACAAGGTTTAGAAGATCCGTAATTTCCTAAGGAGATGGTCCATTGAGGGCAACAGTTTTGCCATGGAAATAAATTGTGACTTCTCATTTCTTCCTCTTAAAAAAAATGATTCTAGGGCTGGCCTGGTGGCGCACTGGAGAGTGCGCCGCTTGGGAGTGCGGCAGCGCTCCCGCCGAGGGTTTGGATCCCATGTGGAGACCGGTTCCCACTCACTGGTTGAGCGCGGTGTGGGCGCAACACCGAGGGTTGCGATCCCGCGGGCCGGCCCGGTGGTGCACTGGAGAGTGCGCCGCTTGGGAGTGCGGCAGCGCTCCCGCCGAGGGTTTGGATCCCATGTGGAGACCGGTTCCCACTCACTGGTTGAGCGCGGTGTGGGCGCAACACCGAGGGTTGCGATCCCGCTGCCGGTCCCTGGTGCGGGCGTGACACCGAGGGTTGCGATCCCGTTACCGGTCAGTAAAAAAGACAAAAAGGAAAAAAAAAATGATTCTATTCTCTTATGCTGTAAGCTCCTTGAGGGCAGAGACTGCTTCATTCCACCAGTGTATCCTCACTCCTGACACTCTATCTTTTTTTTTTAATTGAGAAATAAATGGTTATTTGGAATGATTAGAAGGAAAAAAAGCAAAACTGTGTTTTTCCCTATTTAATCTAGAATTTTGTCTCCTCAATCTGTTTGAGTATATGTAGCATTTTTACATCTTCCAAAAAATTGACTTTTTGGACATGAGTTTGAGTGAAATATAAAAAATGGGTTGCTCATGTACTAAGTAGTCACTTACATTGTGTGTTTTAGTCTGTTTTGTGTTGCTATGACAGAAATACCTAAGACTGGGTAATTTATAAAGAAAAGAGGTTTATTTGGCTTACGATTCTGGGACAGCTGTATCTGGCACGGGCGTCAGGCTGCTTCTACTCATGGCAGAAAGTGGCAGGCAGCCAGTGGGTACAAGCAGATCACATGGCAAGAGGAAGCAAGAGAGAGAGAGAAGGTGCCAGGGTCTTTTTAAGCAATGAGTTCTCGTGGGAACTAATAGAGCGAGAACTCACTCATTAATCCCCCTCCCCCAGGGAGAGCATTAATCCATTCAGGAGGGATCCGCCCCCATGACTCAATCAGTTTCCAACACTGCCACATTGGAGATCAAATTTCCATATGAGTTTTGGAGGGAACAATACATCCAAACTCCATCAGTGTGCTTTGTAATTTTTAAATCATTCTTTCCTCTACCTTGTGAGAAACAATGGCTTCCTTATTTTATAACCTCTTCTACCTCCCAAAAAAGTGTGTGAGGGAGAATTAAATGATGCAAAACCACAGCCTTGGTTGCACCAAGTCATTGATTCTTATTCCTTTTTGGGCCTGACACCCTTCTGAGAATCTGATGAAAGTTATCGATCCTTTCAGAAAATATACACACAATATTCCATATACAACTTTAGGGGATTCATGGCCTCCTGATTGAGAAACTTTGCTCTGAGCAATTATAGCCTACAAGAGTACCTTTCCTAGATCACCCTTTTTTGTGGCACTGCTTTAACCTTAGGAAACAGATTAGTATTGTAAATTTCCTAGGAAGTAGAACTAAATGCAATTGGATTTAGAAGCTAAAGTACAACTGAGGCTTTCCTTGTAAAGAAGTGATCTGGTAGTTTTGAGAATTTTTGCATGAGACATTGATCCGAAATGGTGGGTGGGAGGAAGTCGTTTTTCCCATGCTGAATAAATAGGATGCTTCTGTTGTGAGGCACTATTGGGGATAGTTTATCATGGTGCATCACTGGTTATATAAAAGGATTTGTATGACAGGATTCAGCTGAGTTTTTTAAAAATAACTTTATTGAGATATAATTCACATACCACAGAATTCAACCTTTTAAGATATACAGTTCAGTGGCTTTTAGGATGTTCACAGGGTTGTGCAGCCATCACCACAGAAGTTTTAGAACATTTTCATCACTCCCTAAAGAAATTCAGTACTCATGAGCAGTTAATCCCTGTTCTCACTCAGCTCCGCCAGCTCTAGGCAACCACTAACTTACAGATTTGCCTATATTCTAGCATATCATATTCATTACATACAATATGGGGTTTTCTGTGACTGGTATCTTTTACTTAGTATGATATTTTCAAGGTTCCTCCATACTGTAGCATGTATCAGAACTTAATTTTTTTTATACCTGAATAATATTCCATTCTATGTATATACCACATTTTGTTTATCCATTCATCTCATGATGGATATTTGGGTTGTTACCATCTTTTTGGCTATTGTGAATAATGCTGCTATGAACATTGGTATACAAATATCTAAGTCTCTGTTTTCATTTCTTTCGGATATACAGCAAGGATTCTATGTTTAACTTTCAGAGGAACCACCAAACTATTTTCCATAGAGGTTTCACTGTTTTATATTCCCTCCAGCAGTGCATGAGGGTTCTTATTTCTCCACATCCTTATCAACATTTGTTATTTTCTGCATTTTTCTAAAAATAATAGCCATCCTTATAGGTGTGAAGTGTTATCTCATTGTCATTCTGAGAGTTTTAAAGTTTCAGCTCTTACATTTAGGTCTTTGATTCTTGGTTAATTTTCGTGTATGGTGTAAGGTAGGGGTCCAGCTTAATTCTTTTGCATGTGGATGTTCAGTTTTCCCACAACCACTTGATGAAAAAACTGTCCTTTCCCCTTTGAATTGTCTTGGTATCCTTGTCAAAAATCAGTTGACCATAAATAGAATGGTTTATTTCTGGACTCTCAGTTCTATTTTATTTACTATATCCTATGTCTATCCTTATGCCAATACCACACTGTTTTGATTACTGTAGCTTTGTAGTAAGTTTTGAAATCAGGAAGTATGAGTCTTCCAGCTTTGTTCTTCTTTTTCAAGATTGTTTTGGCTTTTCAGGACCCTTCTATTTCCACATGAAATTTAGGATCAACTTGTCAGTTTCCTCAAAAAAGCCAGCTGGGATTTTGATTGGGATTACATTGAATCAGTAATAGATCAGTTTGGGAAGTATCACCACCTTAACAATATTAAGTCTTTTGATCCATAAACCTGGATGTCTGTCCATTTATTTAGATTTTCTTTAGCAGTTGTTTATAATATTCAGAGTACAAGTTTCACACTTCTTTTGTTAAATTTATTTTGAAGTATTCTATTTTTTGATGTATAGTGAATGGAATTACTTTTTAAATTTCATTTTAGATTATTCATTGCTAGTGTATAGAAATACAGTTGATTTTTGTATTTAAGCTTGTATCCTTCAACCTTGTTGAATTCTTTTTCTTATAGTTTTCTAATAGAACTGTAGTTCTAATAGTTTCTTATGAATTGCTTATGATTTTCTGTATACAAGATCATGTCATCTACAAATCAGGACAGTTTTACGTCTTCTTTTCTAATCTGGACACTTTTTTTTCCCTGGCCAAATTGCTTTGCATTGAACCTCTAATACAGTGTTGAATAGAAATGTTGAGGACCAGCATCCTTGTTGTGCTCCTAATTTTAGGGGGAAACCATTCAGTTTTCCTCTATTAAGTATGATGTTAGCTGTGCATGTTTTATACATGCTATAGCTGAGATTTTGTAGTACATGTTTTCAGTCTAGAAGTCAAATATGTTTACCCTCACTAGATATTAGTTAATGGCTTCAAATTTGTTGAAAACATTTTGTTTAAAATAATAAATGACAATAATACTTTTTAATTGCTTAAGTGTGGGGTTTTTGTTGTTGCTTTATTTTAAGCTGTATGAAAGCATTGGGGTGACAGCTTCCCATTCAACTTTCATGAGGAAACTCACATTTTATAGTATTTAAATTTTTTAATTTTTAATTTCATAAATGCATCAATATAGAAAAATTACAAAAGATGCAATAAGCTAAGAGACAAAAATTTCAACCTCCAGTAGTTTCACTATGTAACCTGTTATGTTTTGGTGCATTTTGTGTTTATATATATTACTTGTAGCTGGCTGGTTAGTTCAGTTGGTTAGAGTATGGTATTGTAACACCAAGGTCAAGGGTTTGGATCCCTATACTGGACAGCCACCAAAAAATAAAAATAAATAAATAAAATATATATTGTTTGTTAGTTTTCATCATGAGTTTATTGACATGTCCTGAGTTTATGACAGTCCTGAACCTGGCCTCAGCCTTCTCTGTTCTCCCACTGTGGGAGATGAAAGCTTCTTTGTCAGATACAGGAAAGTTCTCTGGCTTTCACACTTCCCTTCAATTGTCAGTTTTTCATGAATTTCTTCTGAACAATCAATGGTGCTTAACCTCTACTTTGTGTCAGGAACTATACGCAATGAGGACACAGTGCTGAATAAAACAAGCATTGTTTTTGCCTTCATGTAGGCTATAGGTTGGTGAGGGGAAACAGACATTAAGTAAATAATCATAAAAATAACTGTGTAATACAATTGAGATAAATTCTATGAAGGAAAAGTAGTTTGCAGTGTGCAGATGTGTGTGCATGCGTGCATGCATATCTGCTGATCATTTATGTCCTAAATACCTCATCATTATATTCATTTTGTCCATAGCTACCACTAGACCAGGCTGTCTTCATCATTTACCTGGGCTAGTAGACTGTCTCCTTTTTTCTACTCTGGTGTCTCTCCAATCTTTTTTCCAGAGTGGTTTTTTTCAAAACCCAAATTTGAACATACCACACCCTTGAGCTTCAGTGGTTTCTCACTGCTTTAGAATAAAGGGCTAAATCCTTAGTATGGCTTCTGAGCCCCTACATAGGCTGTTTCTTCTCTTCCTCTCTAGGTTATCTTATACCATTTCTCCTTCCTTTGCATTCTTTTTCACCATCCATTCATTTTACCTAGTCAATGCCTATTCATTTATCAGCTGAATTGTCACTTCTCTGAGCTTTTTGTCACCAGTCCCCAGTCTAGGTCAAGTTCCTTTGTTATATATTTTTATAGAAGCCTATTTATTTTCTGCAGAATGCCAACTCAGTTTGAATTATACATTCAGTATCTGTTTCCCTCACTAGACAGCAAGCTGTATGTGAGCAAGAACCGTGTCTGTTTTTAAAATCACCACTGCTTGCCTCAACAAATACTTATTGAAAGAATGAATGAATATGTACTACATAGTTATGTTCCAGATATAAACTTGTAGATAAAAATGAGCACATATTCATCAAATCTAAGATATTATTGATTGAGAGATACACCATTGTTCTGTACCTCTAAGAAAGAATGCTTGATTAAACCATGTTAGCTATCAGTTGAACCACATTTCCTGATTTCAAAGATGTTAATGTAAAAAAATGAGCCCATTAGAATCAATGAAATCTAGTAATTTAGGAAAAATAAGATTATAGTTAATTTGTAATCTGCTTTTCTACTAAATATATTGTGAAATATCTTTACATGTCGATAAATATACTTCTACCCTATAATTTAAAATATCTGCATAGATTTCATTGTACAGATTTTTTTTTTTCCTTTTTGTCTTTTTTCATGACCGGCAACGGATCGCAACCCTCAGTGTCGCGCCTGTACTGGACCGGGACCGGCTACGGGATCGCAACCCTCGGTGTTGCTCCTGCACCTCGCTCAGCCAGTGAGCTGCCAGTCTGTATGTGGGATCTGAACCCTCGGCAGGAGCGCCGCTGTGCTTCCCAAGCGGCGCACTGAAGCAGTGCGCCACCGGGCCGGCCCTCATTGTACAGATTTTATCTTGGATTTTTAAAATATTTTACCTTTTTTGTGTGCAAAAGAAGTTCACATTTAGAATGTTCTTATTTGCATTTAAAACATTTTTTTCTATTTTGTTAATGCTATATTTTGGTTTCCAGTATGCAGCCCCCAAAGATTTAGAGTAATATCTTGCTTTTATCTAAAATTGTCTTGTGATAGTGGGCCAGATTTGCCCTACAGGTCATAGTTTCCCAACCCCTGCTTTATACTCAAAAAATTATTGAGGATCTCAAGGAGCTGTGTTTGTGTAGTTTATATCTATCAATATATACTGCATTAGAAGTTAAAACTTAGCATTTGCGGGGGGGGAGGTGGGAAGTAAGATTTATTTTCTTGCTTTCAAGCTTCTTTTTTTCTAATTTCATATTAATTATAGTTATTCATGTGTGGGGGTAGGGGTTGTAAAAATTGCCTCTTGTCCTCAAGGGTGGGGAGAAAAGCAAATCGCTCCTTCTATTGCTGTTCTGGTTTGAGAGAATTGTAGAAGCAAATAAAAGTGTGGGCAATAAAACAGAAACTTTTAAAACAAGAATATACAAGCACTTTTCATAGCCATCAGAGCAATAACATCATTACACATTACCTCTGAAAATCTCTACTGTACACCCTTGAGAAGAGAGTAAAAAAGGCAAATAACTTCTTAGTATTATTATGAAAATATTTTTTACTTCCTAGAACCCCTGAAAGGGTCTTGGGAACCTCCAGGAATTCCCGCAGACCACATTTTGAGAAACACTAGCCTAGTTCATAGTAGGCATTCAATAAATGTTGAATGAATGAGATATGGAACCTGCCCTCTACTGATGTGGAGATAGAAAAGCTAAATTAAGAACTAAATTTTAGGGCCGGCCCCTGGCTCACTTGGGAGAGTGCGGTGCTGATAACACCAAGGCCACGGGTACGGACCCCATATAGGGATGGCTGGTTAACTCACTGGGTGAGCGTGGTGCTGACAACACCAAGTCAAGGGTTAAGATCTCCTTACCGGTCATCTTTAAATAAAAAGAACTAAATTTTATGGTATGAGAGATATGCTATTTAGAGCATATTTAGGCTATTTAGAGTAAGGGCAATTGACGAAGAAAGAGATTTGAGGTAATTTTTTCCTAATCTTTATAATTTGGTAATGCATTAAAAAAGAAAAACTAGAAAAAAATTGGTAATCCATGAAAAAGAGTTTTTTGGTCTGTCCTAGAAATCTAAAGTTTTCTGAACTTTGTGTCAGAAATCTGAAAAAAAAAAAAGCAAAGAAGATTTCACTCAAGATTTTCAAAACTGGGTTTCCTTGTAAAATAACAGATATAGTAACAAGGAAATTACTAAATAAATATTTTGGAATTATCTGTGGGTGGGTTATCATATTTATGTACTTGTAGGTAAATTTCAGTTATATAGATTTAAGGGTTAATTTCTTTGCAGTACCTTTTTTGGCTAGAGTTAATAATGTTTAAGTGTGAAAGCCTTTAATAATTTCCTTTTTCACTCCAAATTGACATTTGATGTTTTTGGTGTTTCAGATTCGTTACATTTCACAAACTCAAGGTCTACCAGCTGAATATCTTCTCAGTGCTGGGACAAAAACAACCAGATTTTTCAACAGAGATCCTAATTTGGGGTACCCACTGTGGAGGCTTAAGGTCTGTATGTTCTACCGTACTACCAATTCCTATACTCTCAACCCCCAACTTTGAATTTGAAGTTTAGTTATTAAATTCTTGAAGGTAGTCCGGGAGGTTGAGGGAGAATGGGGAAGGTAAGCTTACAGGAGGAAACACTTTGAAAAATTGTTTCATTGTACTCATTTACCTTTATCCTTATTTCAAAAACAAAACATTAAGTACCAGTTCAATTGGCTGAGGTTATTTTGTATATTTTGAATCAGCAATTGAGAGGGGCTATGGAGAGTACTGCTCACCGTTAAGTGCTATGAAGAACTAGAGAAATTTAGTAATGACTATTTTTGAGAATTCTCAGTAAACATGACAAAACAACATAACTTTCTAACTGCCCACATTCAAGCCTTTTATATTTTTTTGAAACAAATATCTGCTTTTTCCTCTTGAGTCTATTCCTTTAACTTGAGAAATCTTTGCGTAATTTGATTAACCCTGTGACTCTTTGTCTATCATTGATTTCAAAGTAGTTTTAGGAAAAAAATGGTAATGTCCTTTCTTAACTTGACATTCTTCAGGAACTGTGCTGCATCATTGCCTGCATGTTTATTTTATTGTTGTTGAACGGGTGCCCAGATAACAAAGTCACATCTCTTCACTGGAAGATTTTCTGGTTGTAAATTACTTTCATGTTTGCCATTTATGGTTGGCAAGGTGACAACACTTGTGTCTTTGTATTCTGACTTTAATTGAGAATAAAATGTGACAATAGCATACAGATGGAATTTTAAAAATATCCATATTTTATAGACACCTGAAGAACATGAATTGGAGACTGGAATAAAATCAAAAGAAGCTCGAAAGTACATTTTTAACTGTTTAGATGACATGGCTCAGGTAAGTTTGGAAAGTTTCAGAAAGTCAGACATTTACATATTTCTTAAGTCAGAGACACACTTCCATTGGTTATACTAAAGACAAATTTAATGTTATCTTTCTAGTATTTTACAGAAAAAATGCATTAATATTCTGCCATGTATTAAAAGAGCATTTGCATCCTAACAAAGGATACTTCTAGAGTTATATATATTTTCCTTGCTTTGCTTAATTGGTCTTGTTACATATTAACGTTTTAAAATATTATTTATGAAAGTTTCTTTCTTGTCTCATTTTCTCTACTAAATAAATGCTTACATAAGACTTAACAGTTATTGAATGCTTTTTATGTTCTAAACTCTGTTTAAACACTTGACACTTATATGTCATTTAATCTTTTCAACAATAGAACCTTTTTTTTTGGTGGCTGGTGATACAGGGATCCAAACCCATGACCTTGGTGTTACGAGGCTGTGCTCTAACCATCTGAGCTAACTAGCAATAGAAACTTTTAAAATAACCACAATCACTTTTGCTTAACTTCTTTGTTCCAGATTTTTAATGACAAGAATTTATTCAGCTTTATTCTACCACTAAATTTAGGTGAAAATTTTAATTAGGCAGCACAAGAAGAGCTTCCTCCTGTGAAAATGATTACACTGTAATAAAAAGAATTTCCCCAGGTTTCTCTTTGATATATACATATATCAAAAGAAATATATAGTTTAGAAAGAAGGCAGATATGTAGTATCAGCTGCAATAAAATTAAAGTGAAGAAGTATAATATTTCTGACTTTTCCTTGGAAGGTGAATATGTCCACAGACTTAGAGGGAACAGACATGTTGGCAGAGAAGGCAGATCGAAGAGAATATATTGATCTGTTAAAAAAAATGCTAACAATTGATGCAGATAAGAGAATTACTCCTCTGAAAACTCTTAACCATCAATTTGTGACAATGACTCACCTTCTGGATTTCCCACATAGCAATCAGTGAGTATGGTATAGTTTGGGGCTTTTTGCCATGGTGTGGTTCTTGATTGAGTTATATATTATAAATGGAACTGTCAAGTGAGCAGCAGCTTTGGTGCTTCTGAATCTGGCTCACTGATGCTTTTCTTTCTCATGAAAAATCATGAGATTAAAAGTTAGATGTGTATTTTTCCTCTTTATGATTATAAAATCTTGATTCATTTTACCTGAAAGTGCTTGGAAAAAACCTTTGATTCATGTTCATCTTGATTTATTTGTGTTTAAGTCTCAGCATTCATTTGGTCAATCTTTATCTCTTTTTCAGTGTTAAGTCTTGTTTTCAGAACATGGAGATCTGCAAGCGAAGGGTTCACATGTATGATACAGTGAGTCAGATCAAGAGTCCCTTCACTACACATGTTGCCCCAAATACAAGCACAAATCTAACCATGAGCTTCAGCAACCAGCTCAATACAGTGCACAATCAGGTATTCAATAAATGATTTTGGAAACTCAAGCCTAAGTGGGATAGAAACTAGTAAGAATACAGAGTAAGGTAAAGAAACCAGTCTTTGTTTTGGTAGTCTTGTTGCTTCTTAAGAATTTCCTATTTGGCAAAAATGATGGAAGACAGGATAGACTGATAGTACCTATCAGTCATGTGCTGACAAAAATTAAATACAGAGGCCTAATTCATGCCCTTATAAGTCTTAGCATAGTCAAATAAATGGGGTCTGACTATTGTACTACTTGCTGTTAGTTGTACTAACGTTAGCCAAATGACTCTTTCTCTCTGTTAGCAGAAGGATTTTATGTCTCATTACTGTATTGAAAGATGTTTCCAATAATTAACTTTAAGAGGGGTTCTGCATTTGTGTGCTAACCAGTGATATTTACATTTAAGTTTGTTTCTGAAGATACAAGCTTCCCAATTTCTTAGCTAGGTCTACTTTTTAAATGGAAGAGCATATGAGACTTGGTGGGATCTCCCATCCAGCAATATTTTGTGCAGAAGTAGTTGGAATTTATGTAGATGTAACCAGTATAGGACTATTTGTTTGCTTATTTGACCTTATAATATGCCTTAAATTTAGGGAATGGGAAAATTCCTAAGCAGAGAGTTATTTCAAAGGCAGTTAATGTTATATTTTAAAACTTTGTTGTAAGTTTTTCTGGACAGATTCTGTATGTTTAAAAATAATGTCTCTCCACTTTATACGAGTGTACAAATATAATCCTTTTGTTTTTAGGCCAGTGTTCTAGCTTCCAGTTCTACTGCAGCAGCTGCTACTCTTTCTCTGGCTAATTCAGATGTCTCACTGCTAAATTACCAGTCAGCTTTGTACCCATCATCTGCCGCACCAGTTCCTGGAGTTGCCCAGCAGGGTGTTTCCTTGCAGCCTGGAACCACTCAGATTTGCACTCAGACAGATCCATTCCAACAAACATTTATAGTATGTCCACCTGCTTTTCAAAGTAAGTGGGGAAACTCTTGTATCATATGATATTATATCAGACTTCTTTAGGCAAATCTAGTTATTTAGTCCGGATCTTTGACAAGCTTAAACTCTGTCTCTGATGATGAAGGTAACTGAAATTGGGCGATATCACAAAGTAGATTTTCTCTTTTTACATTGGTTATTTATCTAATTACAATACTACCTGACACATTATAGGAGCTCAATTTATGTTTCCTTAGTCGAATTGCCTAATATCAGTTTTCTTGCCCATTGCGGTCTTGTATCAATGTCACATGTCTTGTGTAAGCATGTATTTCTCATTATGCAGAAAATATACATCTTGAAAAATTGATTGTAAGTAGGATTGCTATTATTGAATCCTATTTCCTATATCATTCTATTATAAAATAAAATTATGTTCCAAATGATTTTGTAAAAATCATGTTTAAGAAGGTGGAAACCTTCTTAAATTACATTCAGAAATGAATCATTATTTGCTGAACTGAAAAATTCTACAAGCTGAGGTGCTTGTGTGGGGAAAACATTAAGATTATCTACTTCAGCTTATGAATCATATCATTCTTGCAAACTCCTGTCAACAGAGGAATAAAATAGCTGGAGGAGGAGGCTGACTCCATGTGTTGCAATAAGCTTCTAATTTTCACATTCCCATCCTTCATCATTTTCTCATTGTTGTTCTGTAATCCAGTCTATCCAGTTCCTTTTTTCTGAAGTACAGAAAATGTGTGTTTATTGAGATGTTAAGCCATTTAAGAGGTTAAATTATTTCAAGGATGTTTTCTGACAACATACTTGATATTCCCAATAGAAAGTCAATGTCAGTACCCTGTGGGAAACCAGGATTCAGGCTTCTCATAGCACTTTACATAGAAGCAGGTAGCATTTTTATCTTTTTATGTCATTTACTTGTTGACTGTGACTCTTTTGTTTGTTTGGTTTCTGACAGAGTCAGAGCAAGCAGAAGGAAAAGAGGGGCTAGGGGAGACTGAGAGATTACTGGGAGGACAGGAGAGCGATAGTGATGTAAACCAGGGAGAAACCACAGGGAGAGCGGAGGAACAGATTTGAAATCCGTAAATGCAAATTTAGCCTAACTTACCGAATTATTTTTTGCATGTGCTTTATAATAGTAAATTCTATACTTTGGGTTTTCATATGAGTTGAGTGATTATTCTACTGAATTTAGCAAATTAGCACCCCTTCCCCCACCTTTTCCAAAGTGAGTTTCATTGGAACAATTTTCAGATGTGGGATCCTGAAGTTTTCTGCTTCTTCTCAGATAATACTTAAGAGATGAAGCAGAAGAACTTGAGTTTCTTTAACAAAACAAAGTGTAAACTAAAGAGATAGAGGGGGAAAGTGGGATAACTCCTTTGGGTATAATTAGGTAAGTATAAGCTTTGGAAAAATGTTTTTTCCTATCTGGTAAGTCTAAATAACCTAAGTAGCAGTAGAGCAAATTTTAAAATTTCCAAATGAAAGGGGGTTTTGAAATTAAGGTGATGATGATGATACCTGATATGTGTTACTTTATGCCAGACAATGTTCTAAGTGCATTTACATGTGTTAATTCATCCTCACAACCAACCAACCCTAGGAAGCGGGTGATGCCATTATTTCCAACTTATAAATGAGAAAATTGAGCACAATTCCCTCATCTTCCTGAAGTCTTATACCTACTTTTGGCAGAACCATGATTTGAACCCAGGTAGTAGGGTTCATCACTTTTGTATTTTGAGGTAGTATTCCTTACTGCCTTGCAGTATGTAAACTCAAACAGCTGTAAAGAGTTTTTGGTTGATTTGCCAGCCACTGCCATTTGCTGATTTCTACCCAATAGTCTTGCATTCCAGGTTGCCCACTTTTTTTCACCATTCATTCTTTTATGAGATACATAGAGGAGGATTAGACCCTCATCAATTGGGCACTTTTAGTCTTCTTTCCATACTTCCATCATTCTTTATTTAAAGGGCTGTGTTCAATAAAACAAAAATAACAACAAGGAAGAAGACAAAACTCTGATTCTTCTTAGGTAAGAATTCAGGGAAAATCTTCTAAAAGTGTTGCCTTTTGTTCTTTGTTTCCAGTTGTGGTGGAAAGCAGCAACTAGTTTTAAACCAGCTTGACTGCTGTGGCTTAACCTAAATTACCAGAGCACTCTAATGCTTTACAGTCACATTTGTAGGTCAGTAGTATAAATACTACTTTTCATAATATTTCAGTTGACCAAAATAGATATAAATTTTGCTTAGTGGTTGACTATTATTCTGTAATTTTGTCTCCTTTTACTTTTTTACCTTCATCTATGGGAGCCATAGATGAGCTTCTATAGTGAAAATTTCCTCCTAAATTTTTCCTCAGTTCCTGCCAATTTGTAGAAGACTATTGCAGTAACATTGTCTTATAGTTAGCCATGTGTCCTAGGACTATTGACAGCAATTTTGCCTTGCTTAGCTTTCTCATAAAATATCACTGCCTAAGGAAGCGTGGCTGACAACTTTATCTTGATATCTGGATTTGTTACTTTTTATGCTTATGTTAATAGCACTTTTAAAAAAAGATATTGGTAGAGTGTTCTAATTCTGATTTTACTAGTCCCTCTTATTTTGTACATTCCTGGTTTGTATTTTTCTTTATGACAACCTGTTACTAAATTACTTGTAAATTACTGAAGTGGAAAATTGGAAGCCTGACTTGCTTGAAAATAGCAGTATGGTTTGTGAATTATGCTCATGTGATACCTACATAGTAATATTAAGAGAAATTAGTTGGTGATAGCTTAGATAATGTCATTGAAGGAGACTTTTAATTGAATGTTTATATCCTCACTTAACAAAATTGCAAGTGTTAGCGAATTGGAGGCATAATAGAAACTTAAATTCTCTATATTGAAAATTTTGATAGGCTAGGTTTAGAAGAAAGTTTGAAGGCTGTCTTCTTAAATTTTGGCAAAAGGGAGAATTATCTTGAGCAGCCCCTCTATTCCCCAGAATGAAATATTTCTATTTATAGGAAACATTTATTTAACTATTGTTCCAAGAGCACAAAGAATAAAAAAAATAGGACATGATCATTGTTTTAATGGCAGCAAAAAGTTCGTGATATTCCTAGCTGTCTTTTAACCACAAAAGAGCCTTATTAGAAAGCTGTCAATGACAAAAGCAGATTTCTAAAATAAGTAGAAGAAAGTTTCTATAAACCAAAATGTCTGCTTTTTAAAAGTTTTTATCCTAGGCATAGTTTCTTCAGTTCACATGCTGGTGAAAGATAAGGTATATGATTAATTTGGGTACCAGGTTTTATTTTTCGAGAAGTGGGGAAAAAATTCTTTAAAACATTCTAAACAAAGAGGTAACTTAGAGTATAAATTATTGAGCTTTTCCTAGTTTTTCTTATCTAATTAACCAAAAGTTTTAATTATATTTGTAAAGTCTTTGCTTTTAAGAGTACAGTTTTAAAAATGCATGTTTTTCCCTCAGTGGGTTGAAAGGTGGATATAACTTATGAAATCAAGGTTTTTTGTTTGTTTTTTGCTTATACTGTTAATGGCGATGGGATGAGTATTATATTTTAAATTTTGTAGCATAAAAAAAAAATTTAGAACTCCCTTAAACCAGACCTCCCTGTATCAAACATCTTTTCATTAATCTAACCTGAAGGAACCAAGTCTCCCTTTTCTTAATTCCCAAGACTTCTATGAATGAGACTCCTTTTGTCTATAACTATACCTGAGAAGTGGATTGTTTGAATACAAAAGCTAAAAACAAACAACAAAAGCCCCCAAACAAATAGTACTCCCAGATGTAGCAGAGCAATTTAACTGTGATGCTGTTTTCAACAGCTGGACTACAAGCAACAACAAAGCATTCTGGATTCCCTGTGAGGATGGATAATGCTGTGCCAATTGTACCTCAGGCACCAGCTGCTCAGCCATTACAGATTCAGTCAGGAGTTCTTACGCAGGTAAAAACTAGAGCAGTGTGGATACTCAATATTGCTGAAGCACGGTTGAGAATCAGATATTTTGTCCAGGAAATGTTATTTACTTTGACTCTGAAATCTTTCTTGGTCATGATTCAGTGGACTTAAATTGAAGCATCTGTATGAAACAATATGCTCATTTCTAACACTATTCCAACTCTGCCAATGTCTTCCTTAGACTTGCAGGGATGAGTATCCAGACATTGAGAAGTGGTCTTCTGAGTAAGTTTACTGTAATTTTGTGGGATGTAGTTTTTTTGTTGTATTTTTTTAACCTTAGAGTTCTTAAAGATAAAGTACACATGCAATATTTTGATTCTAAAATATAAGGTTCTACTTTTGCTCCTTTAGGGTCACTTTTGCCCACTGTGAGAATTTCACCACAGTTAAGAGGCTGGATCACACCAGGATGCCTCTTCAAGTATTGCATTCCTTCATTCCTTGTGTTTAACCAGACTGTGGAAAGCTTTAAAACTTTATACTTGCTTGGAACATGCATCTAAGAGGATTGAGAAAAATCACGAAATATTTATATAGCAACGAATGTTGTATTTTAAATTCTATATGTAAATGTTTGTGGCCCATGACATATTGGAAATTTTGAAATCCAAAAACCTTATTTTGTGAGTAGGAAGAGAATTTTTAATGAATGCTTTTGTTTCATAGAACTGATCCTCTGAATCTGGCCCAAGAAGGATTCCTATACTTTTTTGTTTAGGCCATTGAAATTTGACCTAGTGGGTCAGTGCTGTGCAAAACTGAACGGGGAAAGTTGTGTTTGGTACATGCATTTTAGGTGATATGAAATTATTGTTTATTGTTGTTAGTAACTTGGGGGGAATGAGAACCCTTCTGAACCCAGATAATCTTCCTCCATGTTTGTTTCACTCACCTGCCTAATCTACATTTCAGGGAAGCTGTACACCACTAATGGTAGCAACTCTCCACCCTCAAGTAGCCACCATCACACCGCAGTATGCGGTGCCCTTTACTCTGAGCTGCGCAGCCGGCCGGCCGGCGCTGGTTGAACAGACTGCCGCTGTACTGGTAATTCCCCTCACTTGATTGTGTTACTAACGGAGTTTCTTTGGTTTCTTTCTTTTTTATTTTTTCCTGTTTGTTTTTGTTCTGTTTTCTTCTGGTTTTCTCATTCTTCAAAAAAATATTTTAGCTTAGTCTTTGCAGAGGGCATGGAAGCATGTGCCATCTTGTGGCTGTGTTCTTGCTACATCTTTAATGTTTCATTGTTTTCCTCCCCAATATTTGCTGAAGCACTGTTTGACTCTGATGTTCAGTGTGGCTCTGTAAGGAGCAAGATCCCTTGATTCTTCTTCACCAGCCTAGTGTGACTTCTTCACCAGCCTAGAGTGATAAAAGCTCTTGGTGTAGCCTCAGAAGAGCTTCAACACTGTTATCTGTTTTCTGTCTTATTTTTTTACCCTTTGATCCTTGAGAATGAAGGAAATGGCCTTTAGTTTGGCTCTGCTACAGGCACCTGGATGGCCAAAATTTGAATTCCTTGGCAAGTTAGCTTTCTTCTTTTTATTGCTGTTTTAAGCTTCTAAAACTTTTATGCATGTAGGAATGCTTAAGATGCTCTTAATTTATCACTTTATTAGTTGATATTTACCTTCCTTCTAGAAACACATGAAGATAGCTCTTTTTGTCCCTCATGATCAGTGGCAGATTATATCTTCCATTTAAAGATGTTCCCTTTAGAATGCTTGTAGATCATATTGTGGTTGAAATTAAAGGCGAACTCATTTTTAGGGGGTTTTGGAGAAATTATGTATTTTACAAATAGGTCTTTATACAAAGGTGAAAATATGGCTGACAAACTATACAAATATAATATCTTTGTTATTAAAAGTCATGGGGAAAAGTTATCGAATATAGCACTAATTACAGTAGTATTGGGTTAAGAGATAGGAAAAACAAACAGGACTTTGAGGTGTATTTCAGGATTTGTAACTGTAAGATTGACTTTTAGATGTGTTTTGGTTTATTTGAGCGAGTTAGAATTGTTTACTGAATATCGAGCATTTCATTATTTGAAACTTAAAATTAGGTAAGCATTTGAAAACCTAACTGATAATATCAAATCCTGTTATTTCTCGTCTTTCAAAGTAGCTTTAAATTTCTTTTGTTGTTTCTCAAGTATTCATTCTGGAAGAGAATGAAAACACTTTCAGCAACATACTTTGGTTGGAATTTGGTTTTCAGTTTAAAAGTCTTTGTCACATCCAGATTAATTTTCTCAAAAGTGTAAAACCTGAGGGCAAGGGAGGCAGATGTATTTCCAAGCCACTGCTTTAACTTGTTTACCCATAGTGTTGAGGTTGGGAATGTTAGTTGACACTTCTCTGCTGCTTCTCTTAAGTTTGCACTAGCCATTTGTTAAGCTTTGCATATTTTTGTTCTTTTGTCAAAACAGTTCGTCGCTTGGAACGCCAGATTTCTGCCTCACATTGGAATGTTATTTCTTGCTTTGTATTAAACTACATGCTTTGTCTTGTGCAGGTGTTGGCTTATGGAAAGACGCATGGTGTGACTTAACATACTTCTCTTATTTTTTGTTTTGTTTTGTTTTGTTTTAAATTCTGCTTATGGTAGCGGACATGTTTGCAGTTTCTCTGCTTTGAAGGCTTCTTATTTGGAACCGGTATTTGTAACAAGCGGATCTGTTACTTGCAGAAATATTTTTAAAACAGTGTGTTGATGGCCTTGCAGTTTGAAATTCAAGAAACAGAACCATATGTACCCAAGCATTGTAGGTAATTGTACTGCAGGATTTAAATTTAAGAAGGGAATTTCCAAATCTGTTCCCATTTTTTCAGAAAATGCCAGAATTTCGTTGAGTAAGAAGTTCACAATACATACTTGTTGCTCAGTCTGTTGAAAGTGACATGACTAGTTAAAAGCCAGAAATGATGTATTTTCTTGTAGTGACTAGTTTTGCTGTTGAAGTATGTTTCTTCAAATGATTCATAAAATGAATATATTTTAGATAATTATTAAAAATGAAATATGGTGCTTTCTGCATCTATTTCTTAAATATTTTACTTATTGCCTTATTTTTAAATTCTGTCATATGGTTATAAATGATGAAGTTAGTTTCTCTCGCTGGCGTAAGCTTGTTTGCCACAGGATTTGGCCTTTGGTCATCCACATCTGGCTCCATTTTCTAAGTACTACCCTTTTAAAAAAGGGAACAATTATGCCCTTTGTGTTGTGGGTTGAATTGATCTGATGTCTTATCTGATTGGCACTCAAATTTTAAAATAACCTATTTTTAATCTTAAGGGAGTCCTCTTAACTCTGTCAAGGGTTATACTTTAAAATCTTTCCAAAAATGATACTCTGGCATTTAACCAGAGCGTACCTCTGAGCTTTCTGACTCCTTTTGTCTACAATGTAATAGAAACTCTTAACCACAAGGATCTTTTCTTTAATACCTTGGTGATCAGTTTATGGAGGTGGCCAAGAGAAAGCAATATATTCTCTTTTCCCATTCATAAGACTTTTGTAGTCTTGAGCCCCTCTGACCTTTCTTTTTTAATCTCTGCAAGTTAACAATCTATAAGCAACTTCTTTTAAAATATGAATTTTTCTCTCATCTAAAAAACAGCAGAAAAAGCCAGGAATGAGTCAAGTCTGGATCTTTTTGTGTGTGTTTCCTTACAGCAGGCTTGGCCTGGAGGAACTCAACAAATTCTCCTGCCTTCAACTTGGCAACAGTTGCCTGGGGTAGCTCTACACAACTCTGTCCAGCCCACAGCAGTGATTCCAGAGGCTATGGGGAGTGGCCAGCAGCTAGCAGACTGGAGGCAAGTGCTCTATGTTCCTCTGTGGTAGATTTGTAAGAGCAGATCTCTTAGGATTGGAGCGCTTGACAATGTGGAGAGACTAGGAAGAAAATAAAGGAAAATTTGCCTCTGTTTGAAATCCTTTAAGAAAAAAAACCCATATCAGGCTAGGAAATGGAGTTACAAGAAAGCTTTGAATATAAGAAAGTAATAGGTTCTAAGGTCAGGAATCCTTTACTCCAGATTTAAAGAAAGTGTTAAGCAATTAGAAACCATGCAGTGAGATCCTAAAGTCTTGTAATCTAGTTACCTGTCTTTAAAAATAAAATGCAGCTGTATTTGGTTAATTGCTTTTAATACCTGTTTGGTCCTTATTTCTCAGTGGTTTTGGGATTTACTCTTCTCTGTTTCTGTTGGTACAGGAATGCTCACTCTCATGGCAACCAGTACAGCACTATAATGCAGCAGCCATCCTTGCTGACTAACCATGTGACATTGGCCACTGCTCAGCCCCTAAATGTTGGTGTTGCCCATGTTGTCAGACAACAATCCAGTTCCCTTCCTTCAAAGAAGAACAAGCAGTCTGTACCAGTCTCTTCCAAGTAAGTCTGTGTTAGAGCTGATAGTTAAAATTGTGCCGGTTTGAGATATGTATTGCCCAGCATTTGAAGTGTTGTGGTATAAACACTTTTGATATGAAACAGTAAGTAACTGCTAAATTAATAAAGAGCTTACCTTTTCATCTGGGCATGTTCTCCAAGTATGTCTTGGTTATGAGAATCCCTTCTCTCTGCTGCCACTTTGAATCCAGGCCTTATTTATGATATTTTTACTTTTCTATTCACTTTACAGAGTGAAATTTAACCCTGGGTTAAAGGGCATACAAAAATAAAATTTCTTTTGTATTTTGGTGTTCTTGTCCCTAGAAACTCTGGCCAGAGTGGTTAGTTTATTTTTCATTGGAACTTTTATAGTTAAGTGTAGTAGCGTAATGATTAGGTAACTGAACAATCTTTCCTTGTGGACTTTTCCTACAGGTCCTCTCTGGATGTTCTGCCTTCCCAAGTCTATTCCGTAGTTGGGAGTAGTCCCCTCCGCACCACATCTTATAATTCCCTAGTCCCTGTCCAAGATCAGCATCAGCCAATCATCATTCCGGATACTCCCAGCCCTCCTGTGAGTGTCATCACTATCCGAAGTGACACTGATGAGGAAGAGGACAACAAATATAAGCCCAGTAGGTAAGGCAGATGAATGGTTCCCTGGCTCTTTTGGTCTCAGACTGTTGGTTTCAGTCCACCCTTGGTCTTTGACTGTAGGCTTCAGGAAAGTGGGCCAATTTTGGCTATGAAAGAAAGGACTAAAAAGAGGTATTTTGGAAGCTTGGCCTTAAATGAGTCAGCCAAACAGATTACATTTTCTTAACCAAGCATTGTCAAGTTTTCTATAATATTATACAAATTTTCAGTTAAATCAGTCTTTCACATACATTAGAGAGCAGGTTTATGTTAAGCTGACAGGCTACTCTGGCTTAGGATGTACGTTATACTACAGATATCCGCTGCCTTCAAGGAACTTTATAGTCTGAAAATAACCTTTTAATTCAAAAGGGCTATTTGTAAGATGGTAGGCTTGAAAATAAGTTTTGAAAGTGGTCATTGAACTGATTTTGGGAAGAGAAAAAGTAAACTTTACAGTGAGGAAAAGTGGCATAGTAGAGGCAGAAATTATGTATGAGATGTAACCAGTATGATTGCTTTGACTGGAGTGAAGCTTATTAGAAAATAAGGAAAAGCTAAAGTGAGTAAAGTGGGAATCAGTTATTTGAAGGAACCTTTTTTAAAAAACATATGGTAAGAAGTTTGATTAGTTATAGTAAGGAACCATTGATAGTCTATAGGAGTGACAGGAAGAAAAGTGGTGTTTGAAGAATATTATTGAAATAACTGAATGGAAATGGCCAAGAGGCAGCGTTGAGTAGGTGTTAGAGGTGTGGACTCTAGAGTCGTTCTGTCCTGAGTCTGAATCCTGTCTTCACCACTTACCCCTTGTGTGACACTGGGCAAGTTCTTTGATCTCCCCATGCCTCAATTTCCTCATCTGCAAAATGGAGATAATAGTACCTACTTCATAGTATTATTGTAAGGATTCAGTGAGGTGCGTGTAGAATGTAAGAGTAGTGCCTGACATATAATAAGCATTTAGAAGTTTGCTGCTGCTATCATTATCTTATTACCATCGTTATCATTATTGTTATCATGGGAGGAGCAGAGAGCCTCTAAGAAACACTGCTTAAAAGGGCAGTTATATTTCCATGTATTTTCTTCTCTTCAGCTCTGGCCTGAAGCCAAGGTCTAATGTCATCAGTTATGTCACTGTCAATGATTCTCCAGACTCTGACTCTTCCTTGAGCAGCCCGTATTCCACTGATACCCTAAGTACTGTCCGGGGCAATAGTGGATCCCTTCTGGAAGGGCCCGGCAGAGTTGTGGCAGATGGCACTGGCACTCGCACCATCATTGTGCCTCCACTGAAAACTCAGCTTGGTGACTGCACTGTAGCAACCCAGGCCTCAGGTAAATAAATCTTCACAGCTAGAGTTGAATTCTCCTTTGATGCTTAATATTTTGCTATAATCTACTTATGCCAGTGATAGAGACCAGTGGCATAGATATTCTTAAAGAGTACTTAATTCAGAAAAGAGTTTCCTGCAATGTGGCCATCAGTTTATCTTCCTATGTTTATTTTGCTTGGGTTAATATAAAAAATGAGATTGTAGTCTCAAACACATGCACTGCTGATGGGAGAAAATAGACAAGACATATGGGATATGGCAGGGAGAATTAGCAGGCAATTAGGTTTGCCACAGATGATTCAAATTTGGCAATCTAGAAGTGGACAGGACTTTAATATTGAAAATGGCTGCCGAGTATTTTGGTGGGCTGGCTGGTTAGCTTACTTGGTAAAGCATGGTGCTGATAACAGCAAGGTCAAAGGTTCAGATCCCTATACCAGCCAGCCACCAAAAAAAAAAGTTTCGGAAAACAATATGTCCTTTGGATTTTTTCTTACCTAGTATGATAGGCAGTGATGCTTTTGTTGATTTTGTTATTACCTCCATCCTTTTCGCTCTGTTAGATACTGGGCTTAGGCTCCCTGGTTCAGTTATTGTGTTAGTTGGGTAATACTAGCTGCAGTAACAAACCTCAAGTTTCCTTGGCTTAACATAATAGTAGTATACTTCTCACTCATTGAACTTCCCAATACAAGTATTCCTGATTGGTAGGCTTGCAGTGAGTTAAGGATCAGAGCCTTGGAATCCTCAGCCTCCAATCAGGAGGAGAAAGTAAGTCTGGATGAGGTACAAACATTTCTTAACCTCTTTAACCTGGAAATAGGGAACACTACTCACATGGCCCCACCTAAATGCAAGGGGGCCAGGAAATGTAGCTTATGTAGGCAGTTGCTTCCCAGTGGCAACTTTACACCAAAGAAGGGGAGTGTGGATTTTTGGTATCTGCATAGCCATCTGTGCCATACTTGCATAAATAGTGTTTTATTATGGATTATGTTACTGCCGCAGGTATAAACAAGAGGCTCATTTGAGGGTATTGTGTTAAGCTTCAGTGTAGATCTCCTCCTCAGAAATACACAACTGTCCCATTGCAGACAGGGTAGAACTACCTGATGCCAGGCTACCTAAATAGAATTATTAAGACCTCTGTCCACTCTTGGGTCCAAAGAATATATGCTGCCCACAAGTCACTGAATAAACGCTCCAGTTTTCCTAGTGGGAACGCAGAAGGAAACAAAAGTTTGTATTCAACTATCCTGTAATTTCTTAAAATTTGAAGGACAGTAAGTGCCTAACAAGATAAAATCTTGCCTCCCTTTAAACCCTTTTGACACTTAAATATCCTAAGAATTACCAGTATCTTTCTCAGCTTCACTTTGTCATTTCTGTATTTGTTTAATTCCTTCTTACATTAAACTGTAGGCTCCTTGGGAGTAGGGACTGTGTCTTACTTATGTTTGTATTTCCAGTAGTTTTTTGTATGTAACAGAAGATTAGATAATAATTACTCGAAGTGAACCTTTTGAGGATCCTTTGTGGAGCTTTGTGGCAAGACAGAAAAGAAATGGATAATGCAGTTTCTGTTCTTCTGGTGTAAATGCAATTGAGGAAGTAAGATACACATGAGACCTTAACTCTTGCAAACTACATACAGATGTGGACTAATATCAATATGATGCCATCTGGGGTTAGCTCAGTGATACTGAGCAAATGTCAACTCATAACTAACTAAGCTCTTACCCTTTCTAAGGTCTCCTGAGCAGTAAGGCCAAGCCAGTGGCCTCCGTGAGTGGGCAGTCATCTGGATGCTGTATCACTCCCACAGGGTATCGAGCTCACCGCGGGGGGACCAGCACAACACAGCCACTCAACCTTAGTCAGGTAAGCGCTAGGAGCTGCTGCCTTTTGTTTGGGGTCCTCTCTGTTGTTACTCTCTGGAGAACCCTGCTTCTGGCTGCACTGCTGAATAAAGCCAAACGAAGCCCCTTTTGTGTGCAACAATTTGGTGGTTCTATAGCCTGCGACGTATCTGCACGTGCTTTGTTTCTTCATTCGCTGTGTAAAGGTGTTCAGGATGTACATTCCAGGTTTCCCATCAGATCTCCCTAGTCTTTCCTGGAAGATTAGAGAAATGTCTGGAATTTAGATGAGCCTAGGATGCTTTAATCATGTCTGAATTTGTACCACCACATGCTTTGATACCAAATTCTCTTTTATCTCCCAGGCCATAAATAACCTGAGCCTCACACTGTTTACTTGCGTCAAGAGACAGTGAAAACTTAATCAACTGTGATATGGTTCTGATTTTACCTGTTGCTAGAGTCTGGGATCTGGGGCTTCCCCTCACCTCTGTCTGATCCTCTGATGGGGCAAGAGGGTCACTTTATTCTATTTATGTTCATTCTTTTCTCAAGTAAAATTCTGGTGCTTATATGATGTCTACTAGTAGTGAGAAAGTGTCAATATGAGGTGGTAACGGTGTGTGTGAGAGAGCAAGCGAGCGTGCACGTGCAAGTGCAAATGTAAGTTCAAGTTAGTACATGTGTTTTAGGCTCCACATTTCAAGAGGGATATGAAGAACTTAGAGGAGAACAAAAGAAAGATTAGGAAAAATTCAAATTCACTGGTGCCAGAATAGGGTAAAAATTGAGTCAACAGTTATTAACTTGCAGGAGTAGGCAACCCTATGAACTCTTGATCCTCCCCCTTCCTCTGTCATACTTAAGAGCAAACTACTGCTCTGTGAGCAGGATTAGGATCTGTTCTGCCAAAAGGCAGAGGGATGGGTGGCCTACTTCTGACAGCATTCATTGCCAGTCTAGAAGATTCTTTTTGTGGCAGTCCAGAAACAGTGCAAGTCAGAACCTCAACTCTTACCTTGGCCTTTGGTGCCCTCAACCAGAGTGACCTCAAGATTCCTCACTCCCTTCTTCCTCCTTCCAGAACCAGCAGTCATCAGCAGCTCCAACCTCGCAGGAGAGAAGCAGCAACCCTGCCCCCCGCAGGCAACAGGCGTTTGTGGCCCCGCTCTCCCAAGCCCCATATGCCTTCCAGCATGGCAGCCCACTACACTCGACGGGGCACCCACATCTGGCGCCAGCCCCTGCTCACCTGCCAAGCCAGCCTCACCTGTATACGTATGCTGCCCCCACCTCTGCTGCTGCATTGGGCTCCACCAGCTCCATTGCTCATCTTTTCTCTCCCCAGGGCTCTTCAAGGCATGCTGCAGCCTATACCACTCACCCTAGCACTCTGGTGCACCAGGTCCCTGTCAGTGTTGGGCCCAGCCTCCTCACTTCTGCCAGTGTGGCCCCTGCTCAGTACCAACACCAGTTTGCCACCCAGTCTTACATTGGGTCTTCTCGAGGCTCAACAATTTATACTGGGTACCCGCTGAGTCCTACCAAGATCAGCCAGTATTCCTACTTGTAGTTGGTGAGCATAAGGGAGGAGGGGTCATGGCTGCCTGCTCCTGGCCCTGTGTTTTTAATGATGGGCTGTGGTGAGCTTCTCCCTTACTCTCTCTTGAAACTCCTTAGCCAGCAACTTGTTCTGCAGGGGCCCACTGAAGCAGAAGGTTTTTCTCTGGGGAACCTGTCTCAGTGTTGACTGCATTGTTGTAGTCTTCCAAAGTTTGCCCTGTTTTTTAATTCTTTATTTTTGTGACAGCATTTTTGGTATTTGGAGGAGTTCAGATGTTCATCTTCTACAGTTACCAAGGAAGAGAGATCACTCTGAAGTTACACTTTGAAAAATATTTTCTGTCTCTGACTTGATTTCTACAAATGCTTTTAAAAACACCCCTCCTTATTTAACATTTTATTGAGATTGCTGGTCAGAGGAAAAATGCTGATAGAAGGACTTGAAATCTGGTAACAAGTGAGAAAAGAAAATCATTATTTTTTGTTTGTTTAAAAACCAAGATCTATTTGCCTATTTTACTTTAAAAGCAGCTTACACAAGTCTGTATTTCACTATCAGGCATTTCTCCTCACAATTTTATCTTTGTTTATGGGACACTTAAACTTATATTGTTTTATTTTTATTTTCATGTCACACTATACTAAATGGGCAATTGTTATTTTTGCAAAACTGGTTGCGTGTTGGTATTCTCTCAGTTTATTATAAAGTGATGTTAAAGTGATGTTAAAAGGCAGCTCACCATTTGCTGGTAACTTAGAGTGAGGGAATCCATACCTACCATGAAAACACCAAATATTGTTTTTAAGTGAAGCACCATGAATTCTTTTTGAATTATTCTTCAAAAGTCCTCTCTCAGATTCACCTTAAATTTTATTATTGGAAAAGCCATTAAGGTAGTTATTATGTGGTGGTGGTGATTTTATTATATGCAAAATCTTTCTGTTAGGAGACTGGCATTGATGAGCTTTGCCTAAAGATTAATATGAATTTTCAATAATATATCTCTGTATTTTCGTCATCTCTCCCTTGTGTTTTATGTGATTTATTTGGGGAGAAAGCTAAAGAATCTGAAACCAGATAAGAACGTATTGTGTATAGCTTTTATACTTTAAAGTAGCTTCCTTTGTATGCCAGCAGCAAATTGAATGCTCTCTTATTAAGACTTATATAATAAGTGCATGTAGGAATTGCAAAAAATATTTTAAAAATTTATTACTGAATTTAAAAATATTTTAGAAGTTTTGTAATGGTGGTGTTTTAATATTTTGCATAATTAAATATGTACATATTGATTAGAAAAATATACCAAGCAATTTTTCCTGCTAACCCAAAACGTTATTTGTAATCAAATGTGTAGTGATTACACTTGAATTGTGTATTTAGTGTGTATCTGATCCTCCAGTGTTACCCCCGGAGATGGAATTGATGTCTCCATTGTATTTAAACCAAAATGAACTGATACTTGTTGGAATGTATGTGAACTAATTGCAATTATATTAGAGCATATTACTGTAGTGCTGAATGAGCAGGGGCATTGCCTGCAAGGAGAGGAGACCTTTGGAATTGTTTTGCACAGGTGTGTCTGGTGAGGAGTTGTTCAGTGTGTGTCTCTTCCTTCCCTTTCTCCCTCCTTCCCTTATTGTAGTGCCTTATATGATAATGTAGTGGTTAATAGAGTTTACAGTGAGCTTGCCTTAGGATGGACCAGCAAGCCCCCGTGGACCCTAGACTGTTCACTGGGATTTATCAGAACAGGATAAGTAGCTGTGTTGTGTAAATGCATTGTTCTCAGTTTCTCTGCTGACACTGAAAAACAAAAACAGCAGCTTTTCTCCTTTACACCACCTCTACCCCTTTCCAGTTTGGATTCTCAGCTTGAGTTCTTGCCGTAGTATATTCCCCATTTGGCTCTCTCACTGTGTGCTACCTTGCTTCTGTGAGAATTTAGGAAGCAGCAGGTGAGAGGAGTCAAGCCAATATTAAATATGCATTTTTTTCTTCTTTAAAAAAGTATGTGCAATCACTTTTAGGATGAGATTTTTTTTTTCTTATTCCCATGTGGCAGTCCTTCCTGCAAATAGTTGACATTCCTAGTAAAATATTTGCTTGTGAAAAAAAAACATATAACAGATGTGTTTATACCAAAGAGCTTGTTGTATTGCTTACAGTGTCCCCACACTATGAAGAAGAGTTTTGTGGTGCCGCTGGTGACAAGGAACTCACAGAAAGTTTTCTTAGCTGGTGAAGAATATTAAGAAGGAACCAAAGCCTGTTGAGTCATTGGGGCTTTTGAGGTTCTTTTTAACAACTTGTATATTCTTGGGAATATACTGTGTGAATATACTGCTGTGAAATTGTCCTTGTATTCTCAGCTCCTGCACGGATCTGAGTCAGGTAGAAGGTACTGGGGATGGAGCCATTCCTGCCCATAAAGGATTTGAGGGAAGAAGGTTAACCCTAAGATATAGATGTGTTCCATCTGAATTGAAATTTATATATTTGAAGGATAATTCTAGGACTGGTTCTGTGTAGAGATGGTGTCAAGAAGGTGCAGGATGGAGATGGGAGATTTCATGGAGCCTGGTCAGAAACCCTCTGTACCGGGTTGAACACTGAGGAGCTGTCAAAGTATTTGAAGTTTCTTCATTGTAAGCAGTAAGGGCTTCCAAGATGGGGCAGGTAGTCAGTACAGCCTACCAGGAACATGTCATGTTTTCTGAAATTTTTTTTAATCATTATATTGAGTTGTGTTTTCAGCTCTGTATTGGTGAAGACAGCCAAGCAGTTTGTATAGTTTCTGTTACTAGTGTTATGCAGTTTTCTGGTCAACACGTGTGAACTTTGTATCTCCTTTTTGCCAAGCACATTTTGATTTTCTTGTTCAAACGCAGGTCTAGTTTCTAACGGAAACATTTTTTGTTCCTTATCTTTCCTCTACAAGGGACAAGATTTGTTGTTTTTGTAAGAAATGAGATGCAGGGGGAAAAAAATCCCACCACCTTGCCCCAAGTCCAATAAGTAGATACCATTTAAGATAGGAGTCTTAACTCCATGGGAAAAGAATACCAAGCTTGTACCGTTACCTTAATCACCTGACTAGCAGTGTGTGGCTTTAAAAACTTTAGAGATTTCATTCTTAGTCTGCAAATTGGCATTTCAGATTTACCAATATAAAAATCCACTTGTATCTGCTATTCAGTATATGTGCTGGATGGGGCTTTAGATTCTGTCCCTGGGGCTTAACATTGCTGGCCCTGACAGCTTGGAGGAAGCCCCATGAATTTAGTGAGCATCTGGCTTGGGTCACGGTGGCCTGACTTTAAACCAGCTTAAGCCTTTAAGTCCTCTCTCAAAACTTGCATTTCCAGCTTCTGCCTTTCTGTGTGAGAGGTGGGGAAGGAGGGAAGGGGTTAAGTATAGCCACTTTAGGTGCATCAGGACACGTGATCACTCCAGAGTTTTTAATAGCTCCCAGAAGGTAATACCACTCTTAGCAATCAGCCGAAATACCAACTCCAGAAATAAGAACTCCATTTCAAACAATTCTGGCCATTCTGAGTCTGCTCTTGTGATTGCTTATCCATCATCCTCCACTAGAGGGGCTAAGCTTGACTGCCCTTTGTTAGGCAAGCACAATAATGTGTGTTTTATTCAGCATTATTATGCAAAAATCCACTAGTTGAGATGGTTTGTTTTAGTATAGAAAATGAAATTGCCTCTCAGTGACAGGAATGGCCCAAGCCTGCTTCCTATTTTGATTTTTTTTAAAAAAACTGATGAATGGTGCAGCATGTCTACATGGTTGTTTGTTGCTAAACTTTATATAATGTGTGGTTTCAATTCAGCTTGAAAAATAATCTCACTACATGTAGCAGTACATTATATGTACATTATATGTAATGTTAGTATTTCTGCTTTGAATCCTTGATATTGCAATGGAATTCCTACTTTATTAAATGTATTTGATATGCTAGTTATTGTGTGCGATTTAAAATTTTTTTGTTTTTTCCCTTTTCTGGTTGTGCGCTTCCCTTTTACAACAGCCTCTAGAAACAGTTTCTGAGAATTACTGAGCTCTGTTTGTAATGCAGATGTACTTAGGGAGTATGTAAAATAATCATTTTAACAAAAGAAATAGATATTTAAAATTTAATACTAACTATGGGAAAAGGGTCCATTGTGTAAAACATAGTTTATCTTTGGATTCAATGTTTGTCTTTGGTTTTACAAAGTAGCTTGTATTTTCAGTATTTTCTACATAATATGGTAAAATGTAGAGCAATTGCAATGCATCAATAAAATGGGTAAATTTTCTGAGTCACGTGGCTGTTTTTGACTTCTGTTATAGGGATACAGTGGGGATCAACAAATGACATCTTTGGAGTGGTTAAACACATTGTATCTGAAAATCAGGAGAGTGTTAGAGACAATTTCATTCATGTAAATCTTCATAATGGAAATGGATAGGATTTGGCAGAGAATACTTCCCAAGAATGGAAAGTCCAGGGCCCTTACTTTCGACCGTCTGGATCTGACCCTTTGAAAGAGGTAGAAGATTTCTGAGACAGGCTAATTAAACTTTGATTCCTAGCATATTTCACCAAACATCTAAAGTAGTAGAATAAAAATAATTCACCACAGGAAGATGCTATTTTATTCCCTCCTTTCAAGCTGCACTGTTAGAGTCATGGTCCTTTTTAGAGGACTACTTCTGATCAGATTTCTATTTATTCTAAAGTGAATAAAATTTCTTATGATAAAGAAATAGGGATTTGTCTAGATTAAATACTGTAGATCTCTGAGTACATGCTATATTTGTTTGACTTCTTTTGATACATGTTTGAGGCCAAGTCTACCTTATAGAGGCCATTAATTCATTTTGGGCTCCCGCAGCTATAGTTGGGACATAGAAATGAGAAACACCTAGAAATACCCTTTAGGACAATTACCAAGAGAAATGATCAATAGTCTGTTGTCTCCCAGTCGTAGGGAAGTCAGAATACATTTACTTTTATTTAGACTGCAACGTGTACATTTTTCAGATTTTCCCCCCTAAATAAATGAGTATAAATAAGAGTGAACTCGCCAGATACTCCTGTTAAGAATATACTGACCACTTTCAGACACGGTAAAGCCATGTAGAACGGCTGTGCTGTCAGTGTCACTCCAGATGATCAAGACTGACGTCTCAATGACCGCTTTTGTTTTTTTGTTTTTTAAAATTTTTGCTTTGTTGTTTTTAATCTCAGTTGTATATTCTCTTCCTTGGGCTAAGTCAGAGAGAGAATGGCATAGTCCCCTAAAGTAATTGGGTGGTCTGTGGGGAAATCTGAATTTTAGAGAAGAAAACCCCTTTAAATTCAATCTACATGGCTTGCTTTGTGGAAAATTTTCCACATGGGATGAAGTCTAAAGCCTTGGTTTCTCTATTAATCACGAGGTATGACACCAGGTGCTTAGCACAAGATGGCGCCAGTGAGCTACAGAAGAAAGACTTGACCACTTTGGCCTTTTTTTCCCACCTCCTTCCCTCAAACCTCATATCCACCGCTTCCAGCTTCTACTGAGCTAACAGAAAACAATACATTCTGTTATTGCTGGGGAAGGGAAGGATTAATGAAAGCTGTCAGTTTCTTAAGAAGTCAGCACTGGAAGCACTCTTCTAAAACACAGGAACAATTTGTGGAGTTTTCTCTGGGGTTTCTGCTTCCTGCAGCTAGCTCCTTTTCCTGGGTGACTGCCCGGAAGGCCTCTGCCTTTGGCTTTCCATCTCTTTCCCTTCCAGGAGAGCCTACGACCCAGGCGGGAGGTGGTTAAAGCTTCTGGCTGCTGTGCAATGGAGCCATCTGTGTTTGATCAATCCAGACGGAAAGGAGGGGGTTGGGGCTGTAAAGAGACTGTGAAAGCATTCCAGAGTAGTGAGAGAGACCAGGAGATCAGAAAGAGAGAAGGCACCGCCCCCACCCCGCCTCCAAAGCTAACCGCGGGCTCGAGGGGAAGAGGCCAAGGCACACTGGCCTCACTCTCCAGGCTGCCATGGAGCCCAGCACTCCTCTCCTCATCCTGTTCCTTTTGTCATTGTCAAGACCCCTTCAAGGACAGCAGCACCACCTTGTGGAGTACATGGAACGCCGACTAGCTGCCTTAGAGGTGAGGGATTCCTTTCTCTTGTAGCCTAGGCTGGAAGGATTCCACATCTTCTCTTGGTTCAAGCAGCTTGTCAGGGATCTAGGGATGACAAGATAGGACTCTGTAAGAACCTACAGAAAATTCTGTAAGAGCATCCTCAAAATTACAAGCCCTTTTCTTTACCTACATAGAGTAATTCCACAGCAAATAGACCTTTGTGTTTTACCCCTGGGATTAGGGGACAGAGTGGAAATGAGAGCTGGGATTGTGGGGGTACATCTCAGGAGTAGCTGATAATTCTGTTGAAGTTGGAAGTTCCCAGAGAATCTGCAACTTCCTGCCTCTTTAATAATTTGAAGTCTGTAGCATCTTAATTCCCAAGAGGAGAATTGTGTAATGGAGCAGAGACCCCTTCCCACCCCCATGCACGTAGACCTCGGAGGCTCAGATGACTCAGTGGCACTGCTCAGAGAACATGGGCTGAGAACTTGGAGTCAGGGTCTGGGCCTACATGAATCTGAGCTGGGCTCTTTGCATATTTAGCACCTCTGAGCATCTGGTTTCCTTTTCTGTGGGAGTGGAAGGGGTTATTGAAGCCTGGCTGAGTTTGCTCTTTTTCCCATTCCTGTCTCCCTGGTTGGGCCTCTCCCTGCCTGGGAATTGTAACCCTGCAGCCCTCCCTCCTGATCCCCATCCCTTCAGGAACGGCTGGCCCAGTGCCAGGACCAGAGTAGTCGGCATGCTGCTGAGCTGCGGGACTTCAAGAACAAGATGCTGCCGCTGCTGGAGGTAGCAGAGAAGGAGCGGGAGGCACTCAGAACTGAGGCTGACACCATCTCCGGGAGAGTGGACCGTCTGGAGCGGGAGGTTGACTATCTAGAGACCCAGAACCCAACTCTACCCTGTGTCGAGTTTGATGAGAAGGTGACTGGAGGCCCTGGGACCAAAGGCAAGGGCAGAAGAAATGAGAAGTATGATATGGTGACAGGTAAGTGATCAGAAAGCAGGCCCCTCATACTCTCAGATCCTGTATTCTTTTTCCTCACTTCTTACTCTTTTTTTCTCTTTGTCCCAGTTCACTGTAGCTCTATCTTCTGGAATCTGTTTTAGGGAAATCTCTGTAATGACAGATCCATTAAGGAGAGTTTCTGGGGACCCATGCCTCTGTGGTGCCCTATCTTCCTCCTCCATAAGAATGGAGGCATCCCCTGTGCAAAAGCACGCTGTTCAAATAGTGCCAGCTGTAGGCATCTAACTCTTGCCTCTATTTCCTTTTCCTGTGCTTTTCTCCTTCCCCACCAGACTGTGGCTACACAATCTCTCAGGTAAGATCAATGAAGATCCTGAAGCGGTTTGGTGGCCCAGCTGGTCTGTGGACCAAGGATCCACTGGGGCCAACAGAGAAGATCTACGTGTTAGATGGAACACAGAATGACACAGCCTTTGTCTTCCCAAGGCTGCGTGACTTCACCCTTGCTATGGCTGCCCGGAAAGCTTCCCGAGTCCGGGTGCCCTTCCCCTGGGTAGGCACAGGACAGCTGGTATATGGTGGCTTTCTTTATTATGCCCGGAGGCCTCCCGGAGGACCTGGAGGGGGTGGTAAGTTGGAGAACACTTTGCAGCTCATCAAATTCCACCTGACAAACCGAACAGTGGTGGACAGCTCAGTATTCCCAGCGGAAGGATTGATCCCGCCGTACGGGCTGACGGCAGACACGTACATCGACCTGGCAGCTGATGAGGAGGGCCTTTGGGCTGTCTACGCCACCCAAGAAGATGATGCGCACTTGTGTCTGGCCAAGTTAGATCCACAGACACTGGACACAGAGCAGCAGTGGGACACACCATGTCCCAGAGAGAATGCTGAGGCTGCCTTTGTCATTTGTGGGACCCTATACGTCGTCTATAACACCCGCCCTGCCAGTCGGGCCCGCATCCAGTGCTCCTTTGATGCCAGCGGCACCCTGACCCCTGAACGGGCAGCACTCCCTTACTTTCCCCGCCGATATGGTGCCCACGCCAGCCTCCGCTATAACCCCCGGGAGCGCCAGCTCTATGCGTGGGATGATGGCTACCAGATTGTCTATAAGCTGGAGATGAGGAGGAAAGAGGAAGAAGTTTGAGGAGCTAGCCTTGTGTTTTGAATCTCTCTCACCCCCATACATTTATATCCCCACTAAATTTCTTGCTCCTCATTCTTCAAATCTGGGCAAGTAGTAGCTCAAATCCTGTTTTTCAGCCAATGTCAACCAAATTCTCACAGCCTCTTCGTTTCATATGGAACTCCAGATCTTGACTAATCCTTTTAGAGCTAAAAGAGTAAAAACCCGAAATGTTCACTCCCGCTCTCCTGCCCCATGTCAACACATTTCAGGCCAAAGATGACTCAGACCCAGAGCTCTGACCACGTATGGGGGCAACCCCAGGGAACGGGCAGCAGTATTGCCCTCGGTGGGACTTGGGGAGAGCGGAATAGGAGACTTTCAACTCTGCCCTCTCTCCCTTACTCCTCCCTCAAGTGTCCCGAAGAATGGGACTTCCTCCACATCATTTTGTATTGCAACATTTTGCATTAAAAGGAAAATCCACTACTGTCCTGTGTTTGTTTGGGGTAGCCCTCAGATCAAATTTCTCCCCACGACCCTCTATTTTCTTCCTCTTGTGCAATCTCCATCCGTAAGCCACATTAGGGACTTGGCTGTGCACCCTTAGCTGAGGGAGAGGAAACTTTTCTACTTACAGATTTTACTGTGAGGCTTCTGGGGAAGTGGCAGAATCCCACCACTTTAGGAGTCTGGACGAAAGTCCTCCCTCCACACCTACCATCATCCACAGTGGCCATCACCAAAACACCAATGGCACCATGCCTCTTGCCACGAGACACAGGGGCCCAGGGGCAGAGCTTCCAGTTCCGATTCTTGGAGGATTTTGACTCAGAATATGGATGTTATTAGTTGCACTGAAGTCTAGTGTGGAAACTACAGCCCTGAATGCATGTGTTTGTAGTAAGAGCTTTGTCTTACCTCTGAAGTGGACTCTGCCCCCACCCCAAACACCCACTCCCACTCCCACCTCCCACAGTGGGCTCTTCCCCAAGGCCAGGTTTCACAATCATTCTTGGTCTGAACTGCTCTGATTTTCCTGCTGCCACAGCGTCTGCGGTTTGGGCAGGAAGGAGGGGCAGTGACCGTGTCCCAGATGTTGGTCTTACCAGTTGCCCAACATATCCCCACTTTCCCTTTCCCCACCCCGACCTACCCATTGCCAGCCTTGGAACCTGGCTGAAATCTGTCCAGGAGGGCTGGAAACTTAACCCTTTCTGGCCTAGTACCCTGGCCTCTGGCAGTGGATTGCAGAAGGCAATCTGGGGAAGGGAGAAAAGGATGGGACGAGAAAAGCTCCAGGTTTTGGACTCCAGTCCCCAGGAATCTGCTGATCTCTGCACCAGGCCCCCCACTCCAGCCTCATCCCATGTTCAGCACCAGGAGCAAAGCTGCCTGGCGGATGGACAAGATCCACTGCTTTTATAGAGGAGTTTATCTCAGGCAACCTGGGAGTCCTCTTGATTATTTGCCCTAGTGGGGAGAAGGGAAAGGAACACAGTCTTCTCCCCAAAGTACAGTCGTCCTTCCTGCCCCAGGATAGGGTGGATCAGTCAGGGCCCCATGATCTTCCTTTTGTCTTCTTCTCTTCTCTCAGGCAGGGCTGCTCCTGACGTAGGTTGGTGAGAAAGGGGAAAAGAAAGAGAAGCACCTCACAAAGGCGCTATTGTAGGGAGCCCGAGGCGGTGGGGGCTCTCTCCCATTCAATTCTCTCCTAATGTGGGGCTGGCAACAGTAATCACTGCCTGTCAGCCCACAGAGGGGTCTGCCCACGGAACATCTGGCTCTAGCACACAGCACACGAGGCGGGGTGTGGGGGAGGAGGAAGGGATTCTTGTGCAGGCCTGGAGAGTGGGGTCCAGGTGATGAGGGGCAGCAGCGAGGCGCGAGTGTGTGTGTGTGTGTGTGTGTGTGTGTGTGTGTGTGTGTGTGTGTGAGAGAGAGAGAGACTGTGCTTCTGTGTCTGATCGGAAGCTACTAGAAGGTGGAGATAACTTGATATAGCACCAAACATCAGGAGTGGCTTTTTGACAACCCTGATGAGAAAAGAACTCTGAGACTGTGTGTGTAAATGACGTCAGTGTGAGGAACAAGCATACGAAGTACATTGTTAATCCCGTGTCAATTCCATGAAATCGGGTCCTCCCACCTCACACGTGCGTGTGCTTGTCTTTGTGGCATCCTTCTTTGCCTGACTCCTTGATGAGAAAGAAAAAAGCAGCTTTTTTGTTTGTTTGTTTTTTGTTTTTTTTTTAATTTAAGGCTTAAATTTTCTTTGGAAAAGTTCACTGAGACTTTTCTGAAAAGGCAGAAATCTCTGGGGTCTTGTCATTTATTACTTTTTGCTTTTTTTCCTTTTTGGCTCCTGTACAATAGCTAGTGCTATTTTGGAAGGTGAGTGCAACCATGTGGGCAGATCCAGTGAACTGTCCAAATTCATTAAACAAAATTGTCTTCTGCTCAAAGGAGACAGGCTCAGTAGGTAATTCCTATCATCAAAAATCAGCCTCATCACCCCTTCTCAGATCCTCTGTGACCCATCACTGGGTAGAAACAGTTGAACAAAAGACAGTGGAAGGCAAAGGCCCTAATGGAGGAGAGAGGGGTTAAAAGTCCAAAGAGAAGTTCCACATCTGCCCCCAACACCTGGCCCTAAGACAGTAAGCAGCCAGGGGTGGGGATGCGGAAATAACATCAGGAACCAGCAGGGGCTGCTGCTGTGGAGACAGCTGTCTGCCAGATTGTTGGTCCAGATGTTGCTTCCCCATCACAAGGCAGGATTGAGAGGGCTCCCCTCACCCCCACACTGGGCCCCAAAGTTTCCTGCCCTGACTTCTAAGCTCTCTTCTTTGTTCTCAATATCCTCTCCTCCCTTATGCTGGTTTTAGCATCTGCCTGCCAGAGAAACCAAAGTGTTCATCTTGTTCATTTTAATGCAAGAATCTGAGCCAAGGCCGTCAGATCTCTGGATGGTGGGGAGGAAAAGGGCAGAGATGTAGAGAACGAAGTTGTTGATTCAGCTGTCAGTGCCTCCTCTGGGACAAGACTCTGAGCTAACCAGGCACCAGAGCCTATTTCCTCCTCTTCCTCCTGTAGTCTCAGATTTTCTGGATTCCTTCTCAATCCCTCTCCTTGTTCGGCCACTCCTTCCTCGAGGCTCCTGGGAGCATCCCTTCCACTGCTCCCCATTTCTTTACCTGGTCTAAGTCAAAACATACTCATTTTGATGGTTGCCGAGACTGTCCTGGTATTTCTCTCCCAGCCTTCAGGATGGTCTCTTTGGGGCCTGCTGTTGAGCCTTTTTGTGGCTGCCTTTGCAGTGTGGTCTCTGGTCCAGGAGGGCTTTTCTGTTCCTTCAGCTGGAGGGCAGGGGCTGTCCTGCTGGCCTTAACCCCTGTCAGCAGCTTCAGCCTCTGTCGACCCCTCTGCCCCAGCAGCCCGGACACGGGGTGCCTCCTCCTTTGAGACCCTGGCCACCAAGCCTGGTGAGCTCCACTCTGCCTGGTCTTTAAATTCCACTCTCACGATGTAGAGCTTAAAAGATCAAATCTTTATTTATGGATTTAATAACTCCACAGAAGAAATATAAATGTGGAAGCCAATGTATTACTTTAAAGGGCAGAGTGAGAAAGTAAAAATGAAGAACTCTCAGCACCCTCTCACCAGAACTTGGGTTCTGACCATACCTGGACACCTCTCCAAAGCACTCTGGCAGGAACTCTGGGGGTCTACCCAGCCGAAACTTCACCTTTTCTGAGAACAGACACCTTTACTCCCTGGCCATAGCTGTGTGGCCCCAGGGGAACAAATCAGATGTTCTCTCCTGGGGATTTGGAGTTGCAGATCAGAGATGTTAGATCTGAGGAAGTGTTTGGAGGCATCTTTGCCCTGCAACCGAGGGGCAGTGAAAGCCAGACTGCAGGGGGGAAAGGATAAAGCAGACACCAGAGAAGCAGAGGCAGGAGTGAGGGAGCAGCTGACCCTGGCCGCTATGCACATCCTTTCTCCAGCCCTCCCTCCTAAGGTCACAGTGTACTTCTCAATCTTGGATTCTACAAAATGCCTGCTTTCCTTTTTCCCATTTTTTTTTTTGTTGGTTTGTTTTGGTTAATACGAGTAGGTTTTGTTTCATGCAACCCAAAGACTCCTCCTCATCTTTATCTTACCACTCTACCAGAAAAATCACCCCATCCCCTGGACTACTGGGCAAATGGTCTTGACCCCTTAGAGCGTTGCTCCCAGCACATGACCCAGAGGACACACTAGAATGATGAAAGAACCTGTGCTAGGCCTGTCCTGAATCATTCCACCAAGACTCACTAAAGTCATACCTCCTCCATGACACTGTCCCGGTGGCCTGGTCAGTTACTCTTTCCTGTTTTCTGTGTTCTATATTGTCTCCTCCTCCTCACAGCTTGTAGCATGGTGTTCTCAGAGGAAACCTTACAAAGATCACAAACTTCGGGGTCAGAACTCTTGGGATCAGAGTTTGTGGCTCTGCCACTTACCAAAGATACTAAATGCCTTATCTATAAAATAATATCTACTGAATAGATTGTTGCTATGAGTATCAAGGATGAGATATGCAAACTCATTAGTAGTGCAGAGGATCGGTATGTAGTGGCTCTGAAACCTCACTTCCGTGGGAGACTTTTCTCACCATTTTTACTCCCACCGCAGAGTCAGGGCCTTTCCTATGACATTTCCTGTGTATTTCCCAATTGTATCACAATGTGTTGTATCTTGCTCATCTTGATGTCCCCAGGGACTAGCACAGAGCCTGACTCATAGAAAGGGCTCAATAAATACATGTTGAATGAATAAACTGTATGTATTTATGTATGCCTGTATGTATTTATATTCTCCCATCAGGCTGTGGGCTCCTGGAACTGGGGCATTTTTGTCCCCTAACCCAGAACCTAGCTCAGGAGTGGCACACTGCCAGCAAGCAGTAAATGTTCTTGGTGGCATTTTCAATTCAGTTGGACAAAGACAGATAAAAACTGAAAGTAGTTTTCTTTCAGTTGCACAGCATGCTGGCCTTCCCACAGCGATGATTTCTAGCTCCAACATGTAAGGAGAAACTCTCAAGCTAGACCAGCACAGCCATGCCTGTGGCCACAGGGGAGGACAATGACAACACTGAAGCAGGCGGTGGGAAGACCTAAATGTTCAGTATCTGGTTCATAGTAAGGGTTGGATTCCCAGCCCAGCCCTGCCACTTGCTAGAGGGTGATGTGGAGCAAGTGACTTCACCTGTGTGAGCCTCAGATTCTTCATCTATAAAACGGTGGCAATAGTACCAACTTCACAGATCGTTGTGAGAGTTAAATGAAGTGATCTCTGTAAAGCAATCAGCCTGGTACTTGGCACATAGTAGGTGCTCAATAAATATTATTATTATTGATATTGGTATCATCATCATTGCATAAATCTTTTCAGATATTAAGGTTCTTGCATGCATTTTATCTCTTTTGATTTTCACAATAATCTCGTGAGATAAGCAGTTCTCAGGAACCTGAGGATTATAAAAATTAAAATGATCTGAGGCCACATAGCTAATAAGTATTGGAGCCAGAACCTTTGTCCTAGAGGCTGTGTAGAGGAGTACAAAGAGCCAGAAATCTGAACTCAGACTGAGGTCAGATCCTTACTCTGCCACTCACTAGCTGTGAAATCTTGTACAAATCACTTCTCTGAGCTTCACTGAGTATTACCTACCTCAGAGACTTGTGAGGAATGGATGAGCTAGTGTTTATAAAATATTTAGCAGACAGTATCGCCAGCTGCAAAAAAATAAAATAAAATAAAATAAAAAATAAATCTAGCAGAGCATCCAGAAGAATAGGTGCTCGACAAATGTTCACTCCCAGGCCTGTGACTCTTGCTGTGTTGATATTGAACAGTATGTAAGTGGCCATCTCTGCCTAGCATCATAAACCATCTGTCTTAGGGGCTGGCTCACCTGTTTAGAGCATGGTGCTGATAACACCAAGGTCAAGGGTTCAGATCTTCATACCAGCCAGCCACCAAAGGAACCAAAAAATAAAACAATAAAAAATAAACATCTGTCTTGAACCAGTGGTTCCTCAGCTGTCTTTCTTCTCCATTTGTACATCGTTCTGTGGGAAGACATGGCACCTGTTTCCCACTACAGACCTCTGTGTTGTCAGTAACGGGGGTTCACAGGTATGCTGGGTCAGCTGTCAGGGAAGAAAGCAAGGTGTGCCGAAGCATCTCTGCCCTTTCTCTGCACTCAGACCAGCTCTGCCAGCAATGTTGTGTGTGTTTTACTTGGTGCTCCCAAGCTGCGTTTTCCCTTCTACCACATTTTGTCTCAAAGATATTTTGTTGCTCAGCGTGAATACCAAGTAGCAATCACTAGTACTTTTTGGACTAATCTTGCTTTTGATTTTGACAGACCCTTCAATGCCATTTTGGTTGTGCCTCATCTGACAGATATGTATTACTGTCCAATTGCACATGAGTTTTGTTTTGTAGATGCTGAATTTTTGTGTTCCAGACCTGTAAATCATGCAGATGTCAAATGCATGAGCTGCTCTCCATCTATTCTGATTGCTCTTTTGGAGGAAGGGAGATAGTATGGAAAAAGCACAGGGTGGGAGAAGGGTGACATTTTGATTTCTATGTGAGTGGTCCATGTGGCTGAGTGTCCTGGCTCTGCTCTTCATTAATATGACCTTGAGCAAGATGCTAACCACTTGATGCCTTAGTTTGCTCATTGGCAGGACAGGATTATATTACCTGGATCACCATCTCCCAGGATTGTTGAGGTTCAAGCCCTCCTGGGCAAGCATTCAGAACTTCTAGAAAGAACTCTTAGGGATCATCTACTTTGGCTCCCTCATCTTACAATAGAGAGCCTTTTGAGGGCAGGAACCATGCCTTACCCATCTTTCTATCCCCAAGACCCAGATAGAGTCAAGTACATACTGGATATCTAAAAAATATTTTGTAAATGAGCTGAATGACCAGCTCTCAGTGACATGTCTATGATTTAACCTCTTGATGATTCAGAGTTATTATCAACATCAATTACTATACTGTGCTGCGATGCCATGATGCCTTCAGAACCAATTACACTATGTCAAATGTGGCTATTATGCTTTTCTACTTAGTGTTTTTTCTTTCTCCTCTCTCTGTCACCTGTCAGTTCTCCTGTAGCCATTGGATCCACTTTGAGGAATCTTCGTCACTGTTTTTAATCAGCTGTCCACTCTAGTCTGGGGCAGAACAGGAGTAAATGGCCTTTGAAAGATCTAAAGTTGGCACATATACCAGGTATCTTTATTAGAATCACAAGGAATATGGCAGAGTATTCCACAGACTAGAAGCATCACCTATCTTAAGCTGGAAGAAGCCTGAAATGACCTCTGATGACTATCTGGTCTAGCCCCTTTAAGTTATGCAAGTACATCCTAACTCACAAAGCTCTGTCCAGTTTCTTCTGCACATGGTATTAGTTTACTCAGTGCTTTGTGAAACAGATGCATGTTTTATGCTGGTCATGGCTGATGAAGCAATGGTTTCTACCCCCTGGAGTCTTTACCTAGCGATCTGGATTCTTAAGCATTTTTCCCCTCCCAGCACAGGAGAGGTGAACACACGGAGATATGAATTTCTCCTCTGATTCTTAATTATGACCCAGCAAATTCCCTTCTCTTTCCGTCTCTGTCTTTCCAAGCCCTCTTTAGTCCTGACTGAGGTGAAGTATTTTTTACTGTCATATATAGGGGAAGTTTTAAAAATGAAAACTAAAAACACTTAACAATAATTAAGTAGGTAAGGGAAGACATAGGGGACATGTTAATTGTATCACTGGATTTTAAATTGAGATAGGAGTAATCTCATTTAAGCCAAACTTCAGTATGTATTTGAAAGCCTGTAAATTGCAGACAAATTATCAGCCATAAATTGTGATTTATGTTCTGTGGGTTTTTAATGAGGGCAAGGAAGGCAGAAAAAACTCTTGTAGATTCATGGTCTGGAAAGGATGAGGCTGGCTCAACCCTGTCTCTGAGATGCGGTGTAGCTGAAGGCATGGAGCAAACATCCAGGGTTCAAGATGTATTTCAGCTATTTTCAGCCTGCGTGATCTCAGTTTCCTTGTCTGTAAGATAGCAAAATATCTCCTTCACAGGCATGGTGTGGTGACCAAATGAGATAATGTATGTTAAAGTGTTTTGTAAATCATAAAGCTACTGCTCTAATTACTCCATACTTAGCATAGAGTGTATTGTGTCTGTGCTGGATTTGGGGCAGCCCAGGAATGAGACAGGCCAGCAGTCTGTCTTGCAAGGGGAAGCCGAAGGATGCTGTACAAATGAAAAGTCATAAATAGGGGAATTGATTATTACAAACAAAAACAACTTGTAGATACCTCACACTCAAAAAGGGGATGTAAACTCTGTCTTATCTGAGTCATATTATGAGATTGAACTTCTGTGAGTGGTTGTCAGGAGGCAGGAAATACAAAGCCACTGTTCAGGTGGCAAAGTCAAAACCCCATGACAGTGTAGAGCAAGACCCAATGCTTAGTGCATGGAGCAGGAAGAAAATCCGGGGATGAGACAAGGGTCAGAGTGAGGCAAGGCCACTGAGAAGTGCTGAAGTCTGAATGGAGCCCATGCGAGAGGCAGGATCTATGGGAACACTTCAATGTCAAAACCAACTGGGACAGACAATTGAGTAATTAAAACTTAATGAGTATTGATGGAGTCAGGAGTATTTACTGTACGTGTTTATTCACAACAGTGAATGAAACAGACATTGACTTGTCTTCACAGATTGTGGACTAGTGGGATGAAGAGATAAATAAATAGGCAACTTATGTGGTTGGTGTTTTGTGATAGGAGGACCTTCCACCCTAGCCTTGTCTGGAGTGGGGGAGGGACCACCTCCTGGAAGCTTCTCAGCCTGAGCAGGAGGGACACCTGTGAGGGCTCCTCTCCACACACGCTGCTACCACTGTCATGATCACCCAACTGGACTGTTGCAGGAGCCTCCCAGTTGACCTTGCTGAAGGGTCTCTCCAGGCTCCGGCACATGGGGTCTTACCTCACTGTATGTCATTATTTATGGACTCATCTCCCTAGAGTAGACTGTGAAACTGTCCCTTTTTGTGGGGAACCAGCCCCTTGAGAGCCAGGATGGTAACTTTTTCTATACAGCTTCAGTGCCTAGTGATTTGGCTCAATGAATGTCTGAAGAAAAGAAGGAGATGAAAAGGCTGGAGGGAACAAAGAAAGAAAGGAGGGTCTTTGACTGTCCAGAGGCTGTCCTCTCCTTCTGAGGACATTCTCCATGAACTTGGGAGGCGAGTGCTCCAGACACCGTGTCTTTTCTCAGGTTTAAGCTCTCCCAGAAGCAGCTGCTCCTCTCTTGAGAAATATGCCTAAGGGCCGGCAGCCAGGGAGCAAGAGCCCAGTTTCTTTTGCAGTTTTCTTTGTAAGTCTCCTGGGAACAGAGGCTTTTGGGTAACCTTGTGTCCCCTGGAACTTGGACACACTGAATTCACCAGGGATTCCTCTCTGCTGTGGATTGCAGCTTCTGCAGGGTGCTTGCCTCTGGCCTCTGCCACTCCCCAGAAATAATAACCAGCAGCACTGTTTGCCGAGCCCTTCACACTTGTTGGACACAGCACCAGTGCAGTGGTCCCACTTAATCCTCAGAACAACTGATCCACCAATAAATAGTTAATGAGAGCCAGGCTTTATGCTGGGAGTTGAGGAGGATACACATGACCTCTGTGCCCTCAGGAACTTGTAACTCAGTTGGGGTGGGAGAGTGGGGAGGTGGTTACTACCCAAGACTACCTAAGTAGTTTAAGATAAGTGCCTTAAGAGAGAGACAGTGCTTCAGGAGAACTCCAAGGACGAAGGGGGAGATTTGAAGAGGCCACATGAAAGAAGAGGTGGGCCTTAGAGGAAAGATTGGACTGAGAGAGTGTCCCAGAAGGAAGGACTGGCATGAGCAAAGGTGTGGAAGTGGTTAGACACACACATAGTCAGGAAACAGCAACTCAGTTAGTTCTACGAGAATGCAAATTGCCTCCATAGGTGTAGACAGAAATAAAAGCAAATGAAAGAAAACAAAACAAAATCATGCCATATTGCTGTGGGTACCCACTGAGTCAAGGTAAATACATTGAAGCCATATAAATGACTACTGACATTTATTGAGTTAACAGTGAAAATTTTGTCTTATTTAATCCTTACAACAAGCCTACAGGTTAGTACTATTATTATCCCCATTTCACAGATGAGGAAACTGAGGCGTGGACACATAATTTGCCCAAGGTCTCACCCACTGCTTCTCACATGGGCGCTACACGGAGCCAGAAATGGTACCAAAGTTTACTTGGCTCCAGAGTTCATGCTCTTGACCATTTCACTGCAGTGACTGCATGGGTGTGGATGAGCTTGTTGAGAGAGAAAGCATCGATGGAAAAAGAGGTTTCAAGTTCAAGGAAGCATCTGTCTGGGGTTGGGAGAATGAGAGGAGCCAGTGAAGGAGAGAGACTGAGCAGAGCCGGGAAAAGTCCTTATCTCTAAATCTGAGAGAAGAGAGAGGTCCAAGAAGGAGGAGGCAGCCAGGAGTCTCCAGCACTCAGGACAGGCAGATGTGGGCCTGGGCCCTCGAGAGGCTGCGGGAACGTGCCGTGAGCGCAAACGTCAGTGAAGGCGGAGGAGGCAGGGAAGCAGCCAGCTACTCATGGAAGAGATCTGCTGAGCAGCAGGCAGACAGGGAGGGCAGGAGCGGGGCAGAGAGAGGGAAGCAGGGTTCAGGGAAGGATTTTTTTAAATGGATTTTTAATTATGCAATATTTTGAATATACAGAAAATAATATAATTGCCAACCCATGAACCAGCACTCAGACTCAAAATGTTAACATTTAGGAACCTGCTATCGATCTCTCTCTCTCTTAAAAAAAGAAGCCCTTCCCCCCTACTCTAACCTTTCCTCTCTCCCACAGGTAACCACCATCCTTAGGTTAGTATTGTTAACCTAAATAACAAACACAGAGAGACTGTCGAAAAGAAAAATGAGTTTAATTGGGAACGTGACGTTGCAATGAGAATACACATGCCATAGTCAACTATGTGTATATTCAGGGAGGTAAAAGAAGACAAAGGATTTTAAAGGAAAAATGATAGAGGATTACATAATTGTTTCGGGATAATTATGCTTGGCTGCAAGGATCAGTAACAAGGATGATGCCAGTTTGAGGTGGGCCAGAGAGTTGCTGGGCAGATGTCCTCACAGAAATATGTTTTTTGTTAAGGTTGTGATGGCCTCTGTGCAAAGTTGTGCTTTTGCAGAGTCCTTTGAGATCATTTTTGTTATTAGGCATTTGTGCCTGAGAAACATCCCTTTGTGGACTTCCCCAGCTCTATTTGTCAGGGATTTTTTAACACACGTGACTCCATTTTGATTCTGACAACTTTAACAGTATCATTCCCATGTTGTTTAAAAAACGTTTGTCTCCTCTGAACTGTTCAGCAAAAAGAAAAACGTTTATTGCATATATCTGTACCAATACAGTTTGTATAATTGTTTCATGTGTTTTAAAAATTCACATAAAAAGTATCGTCTATAGGTACATTTATGTGATTTTTAAACATTGACACATTATTTTTGAGATTCCCCAAGATGATACATGCAGCTCTGGTTCATGCTTTAACCACTGTTGTATTAATCGGCCTTTACTCTCCCTACTGCGGGACATTTTGGTTGTTGGCATTTCTCAATGCTGGAAACAGTGAAGAGCGAATGAACTTGTCCATGTCTCCCATGCCCATGTGACAGTCACTCTATGGAGTCCTGGAATGTGAAGCACAGGTGTGTCTGCCTTCAGTTTCACTGGGCATGGCCACAAGACTTTCCAAAGCAAGTGCACGCTTGGTGTTCCTGATTCCCTGCGGCCGCCTGACACGAAGTGTGATCACAAGGACTGATTTTTGCCAGCCTGGTGAGTGCGAAGTGGTATCACATGACTATGCTAAATATCACAGGAAAGAAGGAAGTTTTAGAGTAAGGGAAACATTTTAATTTTTTTTTTCCGAAGGGGAAGAGGTAGGAGCTCAGCAGACATTCAAGATGTGATGGAGAAGGAGAAGGGAGAGGGAATGCGCCCGGTCAGCATGAGGGAGGGACACGAGGAGGAGAAGGGACAAGGCTGCTCAGAGATGGGAGCAAGGGCATGAAACGGCGAGCACTTGCGCTGGGAAGAATCCACCTTGTTGGGAAAGTAGCAGGCAAAGTGATCTGCGGAGGCTGAGAGGATGGGAAGCAGTTCAGAGAGTGAGGAAAGAGGAGAGTGGAGGAGCCGCCCAAGTGGATTCGGTGTGAAGCCATCGAGAGGCGACTGAAGTATGGCTGAGATGAAATGAGGGACCAGCTGAACCTGCGGCGGGTCCACAGCAAATCTCCTCCCTGCCAGCATCTCCTCTTCTTACCCTGGACAGTATCTGTCAATAGGTAACAACTAGCAGCTGCTGACTTTGTCTGAGCCCTTACCACGTGCACTTTATTTTATAGGCATCTTCCCAATTCACAACCACCTATAGCGCACTATAGGTTTAAAGCAAAAAAGACCTAAGGGTCTTGTTCGGCATAAGGTTTCTACAAGTAGGTACTATGTGGTGAGGCTGCTCAAAAAACTGATACTCCTTAGGCTGCATTAGTGTGAGCACAGCATTAGTGTGAAGGAAGGGAGCCAGTCCTGTGTTGCTCTGCTCTGGTCAGGCCAGAGAAGCAACGTAAAGATGATAATTAGAGATGGTAAAGATGGTAATTAGAGATGCTGCTATTTATTAGGCACCTAACATGTGCCAGGTTCCCATGAGATGCTTGCACGAGTCCTTTTTTTTTTTTTTTTTTTTTTTGTCTTTTTTCGTGACCGGCAGCGGATCGCAACCCTCAGTGTCGCGCCCGTACCGGACCGGGACCAGCAACGGGATCGCAACCCTCAGTGTTGCGCCCGCACCTCGCTCAGCCAGTGAGCGGCCAGTCTGTATGTGGGATCCGAACCCTCGGCGGGAGCGCCGCCACGCTCCCAAACGGTGCACTGTAGCAATGCGCCACCGGGCCGGCCCTCATGAATCCTTTTTAATTCCACCAATAATCTCAAAGAGTAGATGATATTATCTCTATTTTAAAAGTAAGAAAACTGAGCCTGCAAGAAGTTAAGTCACATGCCAAGGTCCCCAGGAAATGGAAAAAATAACACCTAGTAAGGAAAGACCTACGGGAAATAAGAGCACTGTCCTCAAATATCAGAAAGGACATAAGGAAAAGGGACAGTACTTGTTTTATCTGGCTGCAAAGTGTAGAACTAGGTTCAATAAACGTAAATCACACAAAGAGTTCCACTTAACAAAAGGAAGAGCAGTCAGCTGTGTACCAGAGTGTTTTATGTTACCTTTGGTGGTAATGAGCTCCCTGTTACTGGAGGTGTTCAAGCAAAGGCTGGATGAATGTTGGGTGGAGATGTACAGAGGATGCAAGCATTAGATGAGAGGTGGAACTAGACACCCTTCACAATATTTTCAAACATTCAGATTTTGTTCCATCTTTCAGCAAGATAAAAAAGAGGAAAGGTCAAAAGGGAAGAGGTTCAAAGGCGTTGGAATGGCTGGCCATGGGGCAACCCTCCACTTGCTGCACTTAGGAAACGAGAGGGGTTTTTCTGGCCATTGGGGTGAGGGCTAGAACTGAGGCTCTGCCCCACCGCACCCCACCTGACCTGGCCTCAGGTGAAGTCTCCTGGAGAAGTTAGAGGAAGAAGTTTAGTGTGTGTGTTTCTGCCTAAGCAACTCTGCATCCATTTTTCACTAGCTCTGGCTCAGGCAGGCGGCTGGCTGTGGTTTGAATTTGATTTGTTTGTATTTCTGTGTCAGGCAGCTGCTGTGACTGGTTGCAAAGGGAGATATTTGCTTTGCACATAATTTAATCCAAGGGTTAGGTAATGAGTTTGCTCCCCCTCAGACAAGGGGAATTAACACACTTCCTCCAACCTTGCCTGTGCTTGGTTATTAGCAGGGATGCTGCTCTGTGGACCTTGTTAGATAGATCTTCGATTCATGTGATCACAACTCAGGGGTGATTTACTGTAACTCCTGCTATTAAAAACCTCTGAGTGAGACAAGCAAAATGAATAATGCTCTGTAGTGACTTTGTTAATGAATTTCCACTCTGCTCCCAAAAAGAAGGGACTGGGGAAAAAAGGGTGTTGGACCAGGGAAAGACCATGATACTCTGCAAGTCAGAGTTCTTAATGATTCTAGATAGAAAATAATCAGAAACTGTTTTTTAAAAAAAGTTCCATGTTCTGTTCTCAGTTAAGGACTGTCATTAATTTCAGAGTAGAAGATGGCTTGGCATCTTTCTGGTGTTCTTAAAATAGAATAAATAAGCAGCCACCTTAAAAAAGAAATGAGAGGTTATGATCCAGGGCTTAAGTAATCTTGGCTGGCTTCTGATTTGCATACATGTGATAAAATATGCCTGTTTCCAAGGTTGATTGCTGGAAAGCTGGACTTATGAGGAATGAAAATCTGCTCAGTGACAGATGAGGAGGCAGTGGGACTTACTGTCAACACCTCAGGGTGTGGTGTCTGTCCACAAACTCTCACCTTCTGGGCCAGGGTGTCCTACTCCAGGCCAATGACCAGGGCTGGCTTCTTGGGCATGTGACCCATGCTGTCACAAAGCCCCAGGCTTAGAATGACCCTGCACTTGGTTTAATGCTCTGCTGCTGCTGTCTTGAAATTCTTAAGTTTTGAAAAAGGGGCCCCCCATTTTCATTTTGTACTGGCCCCACAAATTATGTAGCGATTTCAGCCAATCTCTCTCTCCTTGTCCATGGCTCTGCCCCGTGTTCATCTGAGCTTTCCCAACTCTGGCCTTTTTTCAGGGCGGAAAATGATAAGTTTGCTCTAAAGGTGCATGTAACAGGTAAAAGTATGTGTCTGTCTTTTAGGAAGACAAGTTACTGCTTTTTATGCCCTAATTGTAAACATAATACATGTTATTTGTAGGAAATTTGAGAAGTACAAAGAAGAAAAAAAATCATTCATACACTCACCACACAACAATATATCTTTCCAGTCATTTTCTTATACATACTTTTATTCAGTCTTTACATGATTGGAAATATACTGAAATAATGTTTTAGTAAATGCTTTTTAAAGATTCTCAATATAGCATAAGAATTTTTCCCATATCATTATTTTTTTCCAAGAAAAAATGAATTCCAAGAAAAAATGTTTCAATGGCTGCATAGTATTCTGCTGTACAAAATGCCATCATATTCTCCACAAATGCCTTACTGTTGGGTCATTTATGTTTATTACAAATAACACGCCAAAGAGAACACTTAAATCTATAGATTTAAAACCAAACAAAACATTAAATTCTTGGGGTACATTCCTAGAAGTCCAATCCATGTACATTGCAAATGTGCTCTCTGGAAACCCCTTCCAGTTTACAGTGGGGAAGGATAAAAGGATGGGCCGAAGGAGAGATAGAACAGAAGGGAGTTCTGCTTGGTTCTTTGGGCTCTGTGGGTCGACAGTCGAGTTTCCCTTTCTTTCAGTACCAACTGCAGCATACCATGCGATTTAGAGCAGAGCTAGTTCTTCCACTGATCCAAAACTTTCTCCTGGAGGTGGCGTGTCCCTGGCATTCTCCTGCCTGCACCAGTGCCATCACAGGTGAGTGACAGCTGCAGTGATGGGTGAGCTCCCAGGAGCTGCTGCACATTCGGTTGCTGCAGGAAACAGCATTGCATGTCCCAGCGAGCTTGCCACTGCGAACATTTGAGGGTGCTCCAGCCAAAGAAAACCAGCATTTCTCTATTTTGTTTTTGGTATCCTTGTTTTTGTTTGGTTTAATTTTTAAATCCCAGAGATTAGAAATTTGTTTAATGTCACTTTACTTTTTCCAAAGTCTCCTGGGGGGAGAAAAATAACACTCCACGCTCCAAGATCGTCTCTACTAAGGTCCTCCGTTGAGAAAGAGAGCTTCAGAGGAGGCCCTTCCTCCTGGGCGGCTGTCTTCCAGGTTAATTCTGAATGTCACTGATCTCTGTTTGCATCCACAGAATAAGTCTGCTAGTCGCTGTCATGATCATTTAGACTTTTATTTAGGTTTTGGGGAGGGCAAATGGTGAGTGGTTGATCTGTTTACTACCAGACCGTGGCCCATCTGATTATGTAGGAGAAGCTGCCATACTCTGCTGGTGGGGATGGAGCTCTGGAGATCTCCTGGAAACTTGAGTTGGAAATCTCCAGATGTTTCCACTCTGGGTCTGTGGCCAGGGCGACTCCCAGAAACTGGCTTGGGCTAGAGGAGGGGAAAGGTGAGGAGTGTGTTCGGGGAGGCTGAGTTTGAGAAGTGGCATTTGCAGACCAGCTGTGCAGCAGACCCCAAAGGATCTTTAGCCCCTGCAGGGCTTCCTTTGACCCTGTGGGTCTGGGGCAGGGAAGGAGGGACAGGGGTCCTCTTTATATTTAGCTGCTCTGGTTCTTCTTTGCTTTGGGTGACCCTCTCTTGCCTTGGTGATTTTCCCATCTGCTAGAGATATAAAATTTCTGAGTTACATTGTTTTCCCTGTCACAGTCCAGCTCCCCTCAGTCTTGTGCAAAGCACTGCTGGCTCCGGGGCTCGGGTGGGAGGTTGCAGACAGCCACGGGCTGGACCTGCACCAGGCTAGAGTTGCCAGGGACAAATCAGTGGCCTTTTGGCTCCTCCTCACAAGCCTCCCTCCCCACCACCCCTGCCAACCCGTGGGAAGAGCAAAAGGCTCCAGTCTCTGCAGACCAACATGAAGAATATCCTCTGGAGAGAAACCACACTGCCAGCTATGGAAGTGGCCTCCCGCCTCCCTCCGCCTTTGGTTCTGCCCCAGGTCAACTTGGTAAACAAAAGCTGCTCAGAGTGGGTCTGTGGATGCAGTCTTAGGTTCTGCAAGTTCTTCAAGAATTGCTTGAATTTTGACTTTTTCAATTTTATTATAAGCTTTACAAAATTTTTTATACCACTTATGAAGACAGAACTTATTTAAAGTCAGTGCTTTTGCATGTGTTCGCAGAGACTCTGTGAGAATGTTTCTCCCCTAAAAGGGACTGAATTGTGTATAAGTTTGAGAGATACTACACAGTGCCTCTAGTGATAGCAACTGCCTTTGCTGAGCCCTTCACTGATGGCAAACGCTGTGCAGTAGCCCATTTAACACCGTCAGTGGCACTATGAGATATGCATCACCATCGGCATCCCCATTTTCAGAAAAAGGAGAGCAAAGCTTAGAGGTTAAAATGGCTGGCCAAGGTGACACAGGCCAGGAAGCCAAGATGCAAGTGTCACTCTGATCCCAAAGCCCATACTCCTACTTTTCTAAGAACCTTGCCGTCAGAGGCATTGTTCTAGGCGGGGTGGAGCTGAGAATGGAGCGTGATTACAAAAATGAATTCCAAGATTCCTGGTCAGTTAGTTTGTAACCCAAGTGGGATGTTACACATATGCACACAAAACTAAGAAAGAGTAGACTGTGACAACCACTAAAAACCAAATGCAAGGAAGTGCATCAGAGCGGAGGAAAAGAGGAATTTGAACTGAATGGGTTGGGTTTGGAGAGGGGAGGAAAGAGACCATTAATTTTTAAACTAAAATATAATTAAGCTTCTATCATGTGCAAGGAATCGTGCCGAGCACTAGATACTGAGATGAAAAAGACACTATCCTGCCTTCAAAGAGCTCTACTAGGGCAGAGAGATGAATGGACAGACAATGAGGAAACAGCCGAGAAAGCACTGTAGTGGAGACACACTCAGGGTGGGGATGTCCTCCCCTCGCCCCCAGGGTGGTCAGGGACGTGCTTGAGAAGTCAGAAGAGGGGGGAGGGAAAGGGGAGCAGCTGGAACAAAAAAGGCGTGAGAGGCTGTGGCCCACTGGGGGAATTACAATTACAGAGGACAGGTCAGAAAGGTGGGCCTAAGCTCAAATCACAAAGTTTTAAACCTTTAACAGGGAAATTGACAGTTTCTGGCAATAAGGGAACCTGTTGAAGGTGTTAAGAATGGGGGCTGTAAAATGCTGACTCTGGTGGCATTGACAGGTGGGGCAGACAAGCTCCAATGTACATGGAGTCAGGGAGGCCAGATAGGACGTTATTGCAGCGATGCAGGGGGACAGTAGAGAGGTCTCAGTGAGGGCTTCTCATTGTACTCAGTGTAAGGGCCAAAAGCCATTATAATGACCTACCGGCCCCACACAGGCTGACCTTGTCTCCCACTTTGTCCTCCCTGGCTCGGCCACATCGATCCTTGACCATGCCTGTCATACTGACCTCAGGACATTTGCATTCCTCTCTCTGGACTGCTCTTCCTCCAGCTGTTCACTTGGTTCACTCCGCATTTCCTTCAAGCCTTTGCTTAGAGTCTCCTTTTCAATGAAGCCTTCCTAGCCATTTTACTTAAAATGGTCCCCTACTCTCTACTCCCTATGCCACTTCCATGTTTTATTTTTCTCCATTCACCTCACTGTATCTTTTACTTATCTGTTTATTTTCTGTCTCCTTTCAGTAGAATGGAAGCTCCTTGAAGGCAGGGATATGTCTGTTTTGCTCACCGCTGTACCTGCAGTACCTAAGCCTGGCACATAGTAGGTACCAATAAATATTTGCTATGTGAGTGAATTATTAAATTTCATGGATGGAAGAAAAAAAATCCATGAAGGCAGGGGTAGTAGCAGAGAGCTGGGGAAAAATCTAGGAGGGGCTGCCAACAGGACCTGGGATTGCTGAATGTAGAGGAAAGGGAGAGAGGAACCCAGGGAGACTATCAAATGTCTGGTTGCAGCCTCAGGGTCAAGCGGCCAGGAGGGTGCTTTTAAGCTAGGTTTGTAGGACCCCTGTGGCAGATCCCTGGGAGTGTCCGAGACCACCTCAGAAGCCACCCAAGGTAGGAAGGGGACTGCTGAGGCCCCAACCAGAGAAAATCAGCATTTCTGTATTTTGGTTTTGGTTTGGTTTAATTTTTAAATCACTGAGATCAGAAATTATGATAGATTATAGTTACTGAGTTTTTGCTATGTTTTGGATATTAGGCTAAGCATTTAAAACTGGATTATGGGCCGAGCCTGTGGCGCACTCAGGAGAGTGCGGCACTGGGAGTGCAGCAGCGCTCCCGCCGTGGGTTTGGATCCTATATGGGGATGGCCGGTTTGCTCACTGCCTGAGCGTGGTGCGGCCGGTCTCAAAAAGGACAAAAAAATAAAAAATAAAATAAAACTGGATTATCTCATTTTATCTTTGTGACAGCTCTATGAGGGTGACACTCATATTACCATCCTTTTTCTACAGTTCAGGAAACTGAGGCCAAAGGGAGATTAACTTGTCTAAGGTTACACAGGTAGTAAGTGAAGAGCAGTGTGATTCCTGAATCCATAGTCTAAAGGGAGAAAACAGACATCGCATAGACTGGTGGAGAACAAAGTATCACCTTATTACAGATTAAGGTTCTCATATCTATGTCAAGGTCAAGGGTTCAGATCCCCCCCCCCCCCCAAGGGCGAAGTCCCAAAAAAAAAAAAAAAAAAAAAAAAAAAA